>NC_060274.1:82515699-82815699 GCF_021613505.1 Equus quagga | reverse complement strand
CTCTTTTAAAAACTTGTGGCCTAGGGCCGGCCCCGTGGCCAAGTGGTTAAGTTCGCGCACTCCTCTGCAGGCTGCCCAGTGTTTCGTTGGTTTGAATCCTGGGTGCGGACATGGCACTGCTCATCAAGCCACGCTGAGGCGGCATCCCACATGCCACAACCAGATGGACCTACAACTAAAAATACACAACTATGTACCGGGGGGCTTTGGGAGAAAAAATAAATAAATAAAATCTTTCAAAAAAATATTAAAAAAAAAACAAAAAACAAAAAAACTTGTGGCCTTCTTATGAATCTAATTTGTGCCTACTCTATGCCCTAAAGCCACATCACCAACTCTTCTTGAGAAGGCCACTTTCAACTTTGGGTTGCATGTCAGGCTGCTGTGATACAACATCCTTAAGATTCTAGGCACTACCTTCCACCATTCAGTGGTTTAATGAGGGATGTATCAGCCACAGCCTTGATTTGGATCTTTACCCTGAAGTCAGTTCCTACTTTGAGAATCTTTTAACGGCCAGAGAGATCAGATATAGGAAATAGTTTTATTTTCCGAGTTCTGAAGTCTTGGCTCCATTATGTTGCCCATAAATCCTGCAGGAAAACTACGTAGCTCTCTCTTTAGCTCCTATCTCTTTTGTTGTATTTATCATATGCAATTGAAACAAACAAACAAACTACTCCTTCACCCTTTGACCTGGGAATCTCCTTAGACAAATCTACAAATTCATTAGATAAATTTTCTGTCTTCCAAATTATCATATACAACAGTTTTCCATTGTTTTGCTACTATATTGCACAGATTGCCATTTTCTGGGATGCTGTAGCAGCTTCATCACCAATTTTCTAGTCTCTACTAACAATTTGTTCACCATTTTCCCAATTTAGGCTAACAGTGTTCCTGCCGCTTTTCTAGTCTCTGTCTACCACCTTGTCCCAAAGCGAGTGCTGTAGTTTTTAGGTTGCTGTCAGAGCAGCATTTTAGTCCTAGTACCACTTTCTATATCAGTTAGCTTTTGCTACATAACAAACTGTCCAAATCGTTGTGGATTAAAACAACAATATCTATATTTCTCACAGTTTTGTGGGTTGGCTGGGTGTTTTTTCTCATCAAAACTGACTCAGCTAAGGCTAGATGGTCTAGGATGGCTCTACACATGTCTGGTAGCTGCTCTGTGTCTGCTGGAGTGATAGCCACATGTCTGTCATATCAGTAGGCTAGCCAAGGCTCATCCTCCTGATACAGAGTCATAGTGTACAGAGGTGCACATACAGGAGTGAAAAGAACTTGCAAGCTACCACATTCCATCTCTTTTCATGTCAGTTTCTCTCATCTTCTTTATTCTAG
Organism: Equus quagga; assembly: GCF_021613505.1. Classification (NCBI taxonomy): domain Eukaryota; kingdom Metazoa; phylum Chordata; class Mammalia; order Perissodactyla; family Equidae; genus Equus; species Equus quagga. The sequence continues at coordinate 82,814,352 of NC_060274.1, read as the reverse complement.
TACTGAGAGGACTTGACTTTGTTACAAGCTTGATTGACTTTCTTGTTATGAGACCTGATCAAGACTGTGTGAAGATTTACTAAAACTATGCATTTGGTGTAATAGCTGTTCAATACTTAATTGAACTATGTTTCTTTGGATCTTCTTGGCGAGTTTAACTCTTCCCAGTTTCTATTTGAGAATTCCATACTTAAAAATATTCAGTTATTCCCCACTATTTGAGATGTAGTTGATTAAAACTGTCATACTTTGGGGGGCATGGTTTACCACTCATGAGCTTTTATACCCTTTTCTTTATGATCAGAGAACTGACATTTTCCATGAAAATTACCTTGCCTTTAAGAAGATGAATGTTGCATAAAATTATGATTATTTTTAAGAATTGAATATTGTAGTGGTAGGTTATAGAACTTTTTTTCTTTTTAATATTCTGTTTTTTGTGCATTAGGATTAGTGATTCCAAAGGAGGAGGGAATTTGAGAGAGATCAGGTTTGGGAGTGAAAAATGGAGTTATATTTTGAGGAAAGCATCTACTTAAGACTTCTGCATTCTTAAATCCATCAAAGGAGTCACTTATTTCACTCATAAATCTGTACTGACAGTATGGTTGCATGTAATGGTTTGTAATTTCCTTTGGTCAGCAAGGAGAAAAGCGAAAGAAGTAAACAAGCACATGAACCTAGTAATGTCCACCCAATATTTCTTAATAGCCCCTGAGATGGCGAACCTAAATGATCTTGCTTGCTGAAAACCATGGCAATATCTGAGAGGATGAGTTTCCAGTCATAAACGGAACACAAATAATGAGATGATGTCTTCTGCCCTACATAACCTGAAATGTTAGCCACAATTTCCTGCAACTGGTGACTGTTTTCACACAGATCTGTAATAGAATGGTCAGTGTATTCGTATTCTTAGCCCATTTCCTATTCTATTAAAACTTAAAACTTAACATGCTTATAAACTAAAAGCTTAAGCCAAAATTTGGGCTTTGTTTCACTGAACTCTCAAATTCATATCTTGTCCTTTCGAGATAATTTTTCTGTCCTCCTCCCTCAAAACAGAAGAGTTTCTTGTCAGAATAAATAAATAACCTTTACTTAAAAGTGTCTGTTATAAACCAAGATGCATTTCTATATACATGTTATTAAGAACAATATGTAAAAAAATCAACTTAACTGCTTGAAGGAATTATTTTGTGAGGTGGTTACTGGGACTAATGTGTGATAAACACACTATCATCTGAAGGGTAAACTCTTTACTCATTTTCCCTGAGCAGTTTATAGCCAGTTAGAGGTTTTTTGACTTCATATCAGGTCCATAAATATTACCATCATTACCTGCATGTTTGATGCCTTTGCTCTGGAATATTTAAACTGCCTCCTAACTGATCTTTCTCACTTCACTCTTGGACTGCCCCACAGCATTTAATGCATTGTTATCCGAGTTACTTTCCTTAAGCTGTTACTCCCTAGTTTGGAAACATTAACCATTTCTTCATGGCTGACGGAATAAAACCCCAATTCCCGAGTTGGCATTTAGGGCTCTCTATTAGCAGATATCACATCTGTTTTCCACATTCATCTTAATACAATAATGTCAGAAAAGAGGTAAACTTTTCTTAACTTGAGGAAAATGCACTTTACATACCATAAGGAAACATTTCTCTCTAATTCTAAGTAGACAGAGACATCAGGTTTTTAATGGGTCTGAGGATTCTGTATCCTTTTAACCTGGAAGGCCCGGCGCTGCTCCAGGCTTACTCTGCAATTTGGGCTCAACAGATTTTTTATTAAGAGGCCTTTATGTGCCAGACATTTGCACGTAACATTATCTTGTGATCCTCAAAACAATCTTGTTGGATATTACCACAGCCAGTTTTCAGACAAAGAAGTTGAGCTCAGGAAAGGTAAGAAAATGCGCCAGAAGCTTCATGACTGGTCAGAGTGGAGCCAGAGTTTGAACAGCATTTCCCTGAACCCGCCATCTTTGGGTTGAGCCCTTTACCACAGCTCTAGCGGAAGCTCATCCACTGCTGTTTTGACCCATCCCAGAACCTTTCTGTCGTTTTCTTAGGTGACCTCTGCACCAGGATGACTTTTGGAGGTGAGAGCACGAGAAATGAACTTTTTGGAGTCACAGTGTTCTGAAGACTTACTGTCATATAAGCTGGGCTCTGAACTGTTCTTTTTCTTTGGATCAGAACTACATGTTGCACGACAGCAAGAAGGCGTTTTCTTCTGGGTATTCAAAGTGTGACATGATGACGAAGGTTAACTTGCAGTGATACTGAACGTAGAGCACTTTACAAGGTCAAAGTTCACAGCCTTTAATGCATTTAATGGTGTTGCCGACGATGCTGAAAGCAGAAATGAATCACGGGCATGTGTTTCTTGGTATTATAGTTTAGCTCAAGTTAAGGATTTCCAAGACATTTGAGAGATTTTATTGTGTTTTGAATCTACAGGAATAATTGAAATAGCCTTTGAAGTCTTTAGTTAATTGTAAAGGATCCTTCTTCCTGGGGGCCGGCCCTGTTGCACAGCAGTTATATTCATGTGTTCTTCTTCAGTAGCCCGGGGTTCCCAGGTTCAGATCCTGGGTGCGGACATGGCACCGCTTGGCAAACCATGCTGTGGCAGGCGTCCCACATATAAAGTAGAGGAAGATGGGCACACACTTTAGCTCAGGGCCAGACTTCCTCAGCAAAAAGAGGAGGATTGGCAGCAGATGTTAGCTCAGGGCTAATCTTCCTCAAAAAAGAAAAAAAAAAAAAAGGGATCCTTCTTCCTGCTACCTCCCAAAGGGTCATATCTTAAAGGATAACTATTTTGTGAAGAGCTTTGCGAAAATAGAGAATGCTTGATCATAGAAATATTGAATAGTAATAAGAAACACATAGGCACTTTAGGTGCATTGCAAAAATAATTAACTTGTTGACGCCACATTTCAAGCATATTTAATGTCTAGACTCCTAGACTGATTGGGTTGATTAAGTTTGAATATTGTATTTCCAAGCCCAAAAAAATTTTTAGTAGGAAACTCTTAATCCAAATATACTCCAGAATGTTTCTTCTATATATTTTGGATATATCTCTTTCAAGAACTGATAGGATCTGAAATTTTATACTATTTGCAAGCCAACAAGTTAGCCTGCCACAGTTTCATGGGTGCTGGCAGAAGGCATGATACTCCTGGGTCAGAAACGAGGGGCAGTTTATTACTGACAGTAATAGCAGTAGCCAGAGTACAGTAGTCTCCCCTTATCCACAGAGGATATGTTCCAAGACCCCTAGTGGATGCCTGAAACTGCAGATGATAGTACTGAACTCTATATATTCTACGTTTTTTCCTATACGTACATGCCTATGAGAAAGTTTAAATTATAAATTAGGCACAAAGATTAACATTAATACCTAATGGTAAAATAGAACAATTATAATAATATACTATAATAAAATTTACCTTAGATCTTAGCAACCTCAGCATACATTTTTTTCCTTTCCCTATTAAGCCAAGAACTTTCACCTTTTCACTTAAAGGAAGCACTTTACAGCTTCTCTTGGCATATTTGAATTTCCAGCATCACTACTCTACCACTTCCGGGCCATTATTAAGTAAAACAAGGGTTGCTTGAACACAAGCACTACAATATCGCAAGAGTTGATCTGGTAACTGAGATGGCTACCAAGTGACTTGCAAGTGGGTAGCATATACAGAATGAATATGCTGAACAAAAGGATGATTCAATGGAGCTGTACAGCTCAAGATTTAATCACACTACTCAGAATGGCACACAATTAAAAATAAACATGAATCGTTTATTTCTAGAATTTTCCATTTAATATTTTTGGACTGTGGTTGACAGCAGGTAACGAAAACTGTGGGAAGTGAAACCATGGATAAGGGGGATCACTGTATCCGTGTTCGTGCCAGTTCCCTGAGCCTCAACTCCTGCTGGGCAATGTGAAGAGGATCAGGTCATACCTGTACATGCAATGAGGAGTGTTATAGATGAGGAACCTTGAGTTTAGGGAGCCCACATTGTTTACAATGGGCGGTAAACAAGTCTGCCTTTTCCTCCAGAAGGAGATATTATCTCTATCTCCCAGGACTGAAAGCACACCTGCTCTGTGCTCTAGAGCAAGACGTTATCTTTATCTCCCGTGGCTGTTCACTGCACATACATCCTAGAAAAGATAGTTCAGGAACAAAGGTGGTCAGCATGCAGAAGTGTGAGACACCTTGGAGAACAGTCTCTCAATACTCAATTTCTGGTCTCAAGAAACTTTAGGGCATGCTGCCATCTTGAAACATTGGGAAGAAACAGAAGCTATGCTCTGTGATTTAAGGGGTCCTGTCTCTCAAATTAACTACATATCATTGGTTATTTTACCATTATAACTTCACTCCTTTGACTCAAGCTTTAGATCTATAAATGAGCCCTTTATTTAATTGCAGGGCTTGCTGGAGGTAGTTCCATTTTATCCCTCTCAAGTTAGTAAATAGAGGCTGGGCATTAGAGGGAAAGAATATTCCCGGGCTTGGAATTAGGAAGATGTAATCTCGATGCCTCGTTCTGCCACTGACTACACTGGCCCTGAGCTTCTCTATTAAATATTGAAAAATAGAAAACAATGGAGAAACGTTGTAAAAATTCTGAGAGAAAATGCTTATTAAACAAAAATTCTATATCTAAACATGAGGGTAAATATGTTTTCAAATATGTGATGTCTCAACAGAATTACTGCCCCTCCACCCTTTTTCAAAAAAATACGGAAGGATATGCTTCATGAAAATGAATAAGTAAATAAGAAAGAGGAAGGCATGACATAAAAAAGATGAAGGATCCGACACAGGCGGGAGGCAAAGGGAAGCACCACAACGGCATGTATCTGGCAGCCTAGAAAACAATTAGTCCAGATTGTAATGGAAGGACGAGGAATCCATAGGGAAGTCTTCGGGAAGCAAATTAAACTGACAGATTACAAAAGGAGTTTGACTACACTGAGAGGAATTTTCAGTTCTAATGGAGAGTTTGAGAATGAGTTAATGATAGGTATATAAAAAAATCAAGCAACCAGAAAAATAAGGGAAAGTATAAACTCAGGAAGTAAAAAGTTGTACAAGAGATAAAATATACTGCATGACTGAGCTGTAAGCAATATTAATAGATTCATAATTATGTAAACTTCAATTATGGATTTGATTTAAAAGTACGCTATAGTTATGTTGGGAAGATGAAGAAGGGGAAATGTGTGTATATTTTTGGGGGTGTGTGTGGGGATGTGTGAAGAGAGGTAATTCCATAGGTGGAAGTAAATACATTCTATCTTCCATAGAAGGACGTAAATAAATAATGTTTAAAATTCAAAACCCCAGAAATAATAGTATAAGTACATTACTTATAAAATGAATGTAAACACCAAAAGAAACAGCTGAAAGAATTGAAAGTGGTCACCACAAGGAAACAGGAAACGGGATTGGGAGAGAGTGGGCTAGGGGACTGTTTTTTGTCATGTTTTACTTTTTAAATGATGTGCATTATTACTTTGATCAAAATTAAAATTAACTTTAAAATGTAATGCATTAATTGGCCCATTGCCAGTTAAAGGTTTAGGAGAGATTAGTTGAAATTAGAAATGGGATGGAGCCTGGTGGAATAAAGGGGTCACATACCAGAGAGCAAAAGGCGATGCTATTAGAGAAGTGAGATTTATATTTCCAGCTCTTTTACCATTTTGTTATAGGGCCAACCTTGGCTACATCTTTGATCTCATATCATAAACTATGTTAGTTAGCGCATTAATCACATTTAGAAGCTGTACTAACTTGTATGGGACACAAGGTCTACACGGCAAGTCCATAGTCTAGCACACAAAATGCTGTCGTCTCAGCCTGAGTAAGTTAATGCATCTTTGCTGAGTGCCTAATTCAGTATTCAGGGGTGCTTTGACTCACTGGAGGAATATTGCTGCGTTGCCTATGGAATACATGTATGGGTGGGAGATGGAGGAAAGAAGGCCATCGCGATGGCCTTATGTTTCTGTAGGTCTGTAGAATTTAAATTACCAGCCTCCTGGGCAAAGATGACATCCAATTCAACATTCTGAATTGCATCCAGCAATTGTTATTGCTCAATAAATATTATGGTAGTAATGTTTGGAGGGCTGGGATGCTTGCAGCTTAGGCAAAACTGTCGCCACTTGTGTGGAAATTAGCTTGAACTGCTGTCATATTTCTAGTTGACTCTCAAGTGTTGAGCCTGAGTTAGGCTGCTCATCATATGGTACTTCCACCGCTTCACTTCTAAGGACAGTTCAGCTAATGTGACCACTTCTCAGGATGGTTCAGTTCTCAGAGCTCTGTGATAGGTGCAGCTTCTGCCTTAGGGATTACATGCAGTTTTTGTAATCTGTACTAATGAGCTGGGGAGGTGGACGGTAGGAAAGAAAGGAGTGGATTCTATTAGAGTTGTCAAACTTCCACTTCCTCTTTTCTGTTTATTCATTAAAGAATGTGAGCAGCTGTTATGCACAAAACACAGTGCTAGACACTGCGGGGATACAGAGCTGCCAAGACAGAACCCCACATCTCAAGGAGCTTAGAGTGTCAATGGAAAGAGAGAGTTATGAATACTAATTAAAGTATCAGGCAGAATGCTCAGAAAGAGCATTGTCTCTGGTGTCAGAGGATCTGGATTTCAATTCTCCACTTCCTAACTGCATGGCTTTAAATGAGTTAACCAGGTAGAGGCCTTCATAAGATGGAGTAATAATGGTGATGATTAAATGAGTTAATGCTAGCTTAGCAAAGCGTCTGACACATAGTAAAGCCTTAATAATAATTTAACAATAAAATTATTTTAAAATTTATTAAAAACAAGCAAAACGTCATAGGAGCAAGGTGGAAGGAGTTCTCACTGACGGTATTGGGATAAAGTTGACTCAGGAAGTGGTAATTGAGGTGAGCACTAGACGATGAATAGGAAGAAGGAAAAGAAGGAAGGGGATAGTATTTCAGTATTTCAGACTCAGGGAGCCATATGGACAATGACACAGACACGAATAGTTTTAACTTATTTAGGGATGTGGTGTGCTTGGGAGGTTTGTAGTGAGAGGTAATCCTGGAAAGTGAAATGAATCCAAATTGCGATGCACCTGGAACGCCGCTGAAAAGGAATTCAAATTTTATGCTCTTGGTAGAGGGAAAAGTTAGGGAGCTACTGTTACCTAGTTGAGAGGAGATGAGGAGGGCACTTGGGAGCTTCTCTGTGGACATTTGGAATGTGGGAAAAACAGTAGATACCACCCAGTGCCTGGGGGGATTGTGTTGCCATTAACTAACGTGGAACCCAAGAGGAAGGTCTGGTTTACAAGGAAGATAGTGACTTCTGTTTTGAAAACTGGTGGTTGTTTTAGTTCTTAAGCTTGTTCAAAAATTATTTTCTCAAGACAAGATTTCTTAAATCAATGATTATATGAAAGCTAAAGTTTTGTGTGGCTTCAGAGGCAATAACATATGAATAATTTGACTTTCAAGTGGCCTCCTATGTGCCATGCCAGGAAGTCATATAATATGTAGTGAATTATGTTATATGCTTTCAGCTCAAGAATCCATTAGCAATATTAACATGCCAGACACTCTCTACAAGCCCTCAACATCCCCTCACACCTTAGCAGGAAGGGTAGTATCTAAGGTATGATTACTGATAATTTAGCAGGGAGAATCTCTCTTCACATTTGTGTTCATTTAGCTTTACATCTGCTAGAATTACCTCCTATGCATATTTAAAGAATTGTTACTGGCTTATCTGTAAGGCATGCCTCAAGAGACGTTATTGAATATTCACATAATGCTAAATTTGGTTGGAAAGCCAGCAGATGGAATTTAGAACAAAATCTCCCTTTTGGATGGCAGTGCTTTTATTCTCCTCACCCACAGATTCACTCTGGGATGTACCCTTGACTTCAGCAGGTATTGTACATGCCTCAGACTGGAAGGAAGAGAAATAATAATTCACTTACAATTCTTTTTGACATTCATTATTATGGTCCCAGTTAAAATGATTTCTGTTAACACTGTGAGTCATGACCTTGAACCCTGAAGGTTATAGGAGGATGAGCTAGCCGGGAGTCTGGTTGAAGGGGTTTACTGGAGCTGATTGGTATACCATTCCTGTTGAGAAGTATATGCCTGCACCTTGAATCACCCCTCCAAGATTAAATGAGTTTAGATAAAAATCAGATATTTTCCCACTAGCTTGCAAAACATCTCCCCGTGGCCCCACCCCCCAGTTATTTCTATGGTCAATGAGAAAACATCAGAGGCCTATATCTGGTAATTATCAAGTATCTTTTATTATTTCCTTGCTGTGCCCTTTCAACACTAGAGTTACTGCAGGGTTGGTCATTCATTTATTTAACATTTTTTGTCTTCTTCCTTTGTGTCCAGGCACTGTACTGGGTCCTGTATACCACGTGCTGAGGATACAGAGATGAACAAGGTCTCTGCTTTCATGGAACTTAAATTCTATCGGGGGAAGGCAAATCATAAAGGCTAGTAAGTAATTTCAGATGACAGACAATGAAAAAAATAAAACAGGATAAGAGAAAGTGACAGGATCAGAGGCTGCTCTGGATAGTGGAGTTCAGGAATGGCTTATCTGAGGAGGGAATATTTGAGCAGAGACCTGAATGATAAGGAGATAGTCATATGAGGATCTGGGAAATACAAAACAATCTGGTGACAAGATCAGTAGTATGTGCTTGGTTTGAGGTAAAGCATCACTGATTTAAGTAACTAGTTACTAGATAAGGATGGATGGAGAGCTTGCAGTTATTATTGGTTTAAAAGCATAAACAACCGCAAACTGGTTTCCATGCCCTTAGGAGAAGTAAGGAGTAGTGAGGCCAAAAACTGCTGGCTGACTCTCAGCAACCCTGCTCCATGCTTAGTAATGAAACTTTTGGGTAGACACATAATTTAGAACCACTGCAACAGCTCTACACGGCTTATATTTGGACCATAATATGAGAGAGAAATAAACTGCAATCTTGTTTAATTTGCCAATATGTTGGATTTTGTTATGCAGCTGAATCTGTATGCTGACTTATATAGGTTAAAATAATGCATGGGGTAACAATGCATTGAAAGAAATTTTGAGAAAAGGAAAAAACACCCATCTGTAATTGCATTCTTCTAATACAACTGTCTTAAAATTTGTATATTGAGCCTCATCCACATGCACATTTTTACGTAATTGTAATGAATTTACTTACATACCATTTCACATACTGCTTTTTTAGATTTAATCTTATATGTTACATATTCTTATATGTTTTAACATAGTTGTCATAGTTATTTTTAGTAGCTTTATACCATTATAAAGTGTTGCTGTACTATTCAAGGGATACATTTTTTAAAATTAGGTTTATTAGTGATCTGCGTGCTGATTTTCTGATGAATCTGGTTGGGTCTATGAGTGCCTCTGAAATATTTACCTTGAGCCTGAAATATATACTTGGTAGGAGATGAGTATAATAAACAATCAATAAATGTTCGCTGGCAGTATTATTATTATTAAGATAGGGCACCACTGTCTATGCCTAGAGATGGGAAAGTAAAGAACAAGATTTGGTTTGAAATGGCAGCTGGGGCAAGTTGGAGGACAACGATGCAAACAACCTTTAAGGAGCTGTAACTAGTCATTACTCACGTGCCATTTGTAAGACAGCTAGTTGTTAGCTGTAAGATTTGTGAGTTGTGCTTATTCTTCAGACACCCTCCTTCCGTTCTTCATCTTTAACTGTGTCTCCCCTCTCTTTACTCTGATTACTTTACCCCATCCTGGACATTCAGTGTTTCCTCTATGTGGTTTCAGGTCATTTGTGAGCTTGCTTACTGTTTTGGAGGTCCTAATAGAATTAGATCACTAAGAAGAGCATTCCACAGAAAGGCTTTTAAATTTCTCATTTAGTATTGTTTTAACTAAAAGTCTAATATGGCATTGAGTGGAGGTGGTGGGGTTTCTCATGTTGGTGGGTTCTTGATGGTAGAACAATCAGTTAATTTGGGGGTACTTCTGGTAAAAAGTATACTTTAGAAGTTTTAAATTTATTTTTATTAAAGTAACATTTTAATTAAAATTGTGTATAGGTGATATAATCACATTATTTCAAAGACCAGAAAGTATGCAAAAGTATACAGCAATATGTCTTCCCTGAATATCCTCATCTGCCCAGTCCCCTCACTCTCCTTGAAATTAACCACTGTTCGTAATGTCTTCCTTTCAGAGTTTCCTGATTTATATATAAGCAAATATAAATGTGGATTCTTATTTTTGCTCTTTTTTCACACTCTTCTGTATCTTAAGAAGCATCTTTTGGAGAAATGGATTTTCAATATATTTCCAACACATAAAGTTTAATAGGTGATAGTAATTTTTGGTAATATTATACGTGTGATTAAATTTCGAGGGCATATTCAGAGCCTAGAATTTGGAATTATTTCCATCTTTGAAAAGTCATTGAAATAACACTGTAAGGAAATTTCATGTAATGTAGTTTATGCTGCTAGAAAGAAAAGAACACAAATGGTCAGGATATAGCTGGAAAATGTGTCAAGTTTCAAAGCCCAGGTTTTCACAGCTGTGCAGCACTTTCGACCAAGTGTTTATGTCACGAAGACAAGAATATGTGCTGGGTGCCCTATAAAAGATGTCATATTTCAGATTTGCACTTTGTCATTTCTGAAGTCTGATATCAACAGATAAGATCTAAAAACATTTCAAGAGCATAAAGGACTGATAACATGATATGCTTTTGGTTGTAACAGAAACCACAATTCAAAGTGGTTTGAATGATAAGTGAAATTTCTTGGTTCATATAACATGAAGTCCAGTGGTAGATTAGGCTTCTGGATTGACTGATATAATAAATAGTTTAATTCACCAAGAACCCATGTTCTTTCTGTCTTTGCTCTCTGCTATTAGTGGTGTCCACTTTATCTTCAGGCTGATTTTTCTCATATCTGTACTTCCAGTAGGAAATGGGATTGTTCACTTTCCCAAGATGGAGTGGTGTGGGGTAGGGAAGACCAGCAATGAACGCTGAACCTCAAGGAATTCTGGGGAACTTCAGTTGAGACTCAGGAGAGAACCACCAGGAGTGTGCTCAGCGTGTTTTACAATGAATGGATAGAGAGCAATGTAAGCAAGTGTGCTTATTTAGAGACTACAGTATATCTTGATCAAGATCAGTAGTTCTCAACTGGAGGTGCACATTGGAATCACTGGGGAGACTGAAAAAACTGATGCCCAACTCCAATGCTCAAAGATTCTGATTCAATTGGCCAGGACTGCAGCCCAGATATTAGAACTTTTTTAAACGTTCTCCAGGGGATTCTAATGAGCCGCCAGGATTGAGAACCATCTTCTAGGAATAAGAGAAGTCCAGTGCTCTTAGGAATAATAAAACAGAGAAGTCAAACACAGGGTTAAATTTTAATTTTTTTTTTTTTTTTGAGGAAGATTAGCCCTGAGCTAACTGCTGCCAATCCTCGTCTTTTTGCTGAGGAAGGCCAGCCTGAGCTAACATCCATGCCCATCTTCCTCTACTTTATATGTGGGACGCCTACCACAGCATGGCGTGCCAAGCGGTGCCACATCCACACCCGGGATCTGAACGGGTGAACCTGGGGCTGCTGAAGCAGAATGTGTGCACTTAACTGCTATGCCACCAGGCCGGCCCCTATTTTAATTCTTAGTGAAATAATATTGGCAGATGATAAAACTGGTTGTCAAACATCCCACATTTATTATGCACTTAATTAACATAAAGCTCAAAACAGTCCATTATTCTAATGAAAATAAAGGCAGAATCAGACAGAACATAAATTTTTATGATGATAAAAATAAGAAGTTAGAAATCCCTATACCACATTATCCTCCTTTCTTTACTCATTAATGGCATATTTGCTAATCTTTGTACCCTCTAGTTCCTCTAACTCTTGAATCCACTCCCCTCCAATTCCATTTTTCTTACCATAAATCAGCACATCACAATCTTTCACTATACCACCGTGCAGTCTCCTAACTGGATTTGGCATTTCTTCCCTCTACTCTTTCTTTCACAAGGCTTCCAGATGAACTGTCTCTTAGTAAAGGTATTATCACATCAATCATTATCCCTTTGCTGAAAAATCTCAAATTCCTTGGCCTGGCCTTCTGACGCCTCTATGGTGTGGTCCAAATCTACCTTTTTTACCTGATCTCACGCTTTACCCTTTCATTCAGTCCATGCTTTAGTCAAATTGAATTAGTCACTATATCATAAACACACTCTGCCTATTTACCCATTAACACCCTGCTTAAACTTACCTTTCTGTATAATATTTTCTCATAATTCAGCTGAAAGAAATATTTTCTTTCTCAAACTTCCATAACATTTTAACTCAGTTTATCTTGTGGCACATATCTTGTTCTTCTGAACAATATGGTGATGTGTGTACATGACTCACCTTAAAGACTGACATCTTTGCATGATTTTTGCTTCTATTTGTTGAATCGATGAATGAACTTTCCATCTTCCTCTCCTTGTGAACTTTAGACTAGTTCTGCTATGTTTCTATGGTTCCAGACCACTTGAAAGAGTTTAATAGGAGGGACTGCTGGTAAAAATGTCTCATGTCTCAGCTAGCAGCTTGGTAATGTTTACTATTTTCTGACTAGTTCTATAGTTACTATTTATTGAATGCCTGTTGTATGCCTGGTATACAAATGTAATCTGTAATTCCCAAAACAATCATCTCATTCTCATCTTTCAGATGAATAAACTGGTACTCAGGGTGAGTAACTTGCCCAAGTTCCTTCATAAATTGACAGAGCTGAAGTTCCAGACTTGCTCTGTCTCTCTCCAAAGCCATACAGGACAGGGTTAAAGCTGAAAATAGAGATGGAGGATAGATATTAGGCTACTGATTTTTTTCCAGCTCATCCGGACAAGGTCAGGTTCCCATCTGCTCATTCACACGTCAGTCTATTCTGATTCTATTCCCAGTTCTACCAGGAAAGCTACTTCTCATCCAAATGCACAAATTAAACAAAGAAAAGCCAAACCTGCATTAGATATCTTGAATGCAGCCCAATCCAATCCTGCAGAAACCATCAGAAACCATTAGGATTCAATAATAGAGATTGAGAGGCATCAAAATGAGAGAATGCAGAGCTCTTAATGAGAGATGAAATTTCATGGGCTAAACAAAATTGGTATGAAAGCTCAGCCTCTATATTCAGTCTCTTTCTTGCTTCTTACATATTCATAGACATAGAGGTTGTGCTTATATGACTCAAACTTTCAGTTTCAAAGTGAATTTGAATTTGAATTTGTTACCTGGTTATTCCCCAAATAACCAGATTTGTTTTTAGTCTCTCAGATGTATACCTAACATTTTCACTTCTCATCCAGAGACAACCTTGCAGAAAACTGTGAACATCAATTGAATAAATATGATTCCAGTGCTGTAGGTTTAGGCCTAGAGAATTAAATTTAATGGGAATCTGACAACTTGGTTCTAAAGCTGTTACTAGAACAGGGTTATTATTTAATCCAACCTAGAAAGGACATCCATTTTTCTTACTCAAAGGTGTCCTTGTCTCTCCTAATGTCACAGTTTTGGCCATCAGATTTTTATGGTAGAGCAGAGCTGTAATTTTAATCTGTATCTTATAAGCCACATCTAGTTTCTGGATACCTGGTAGTGTGCCTGTCACAGCTGAGTTTAGGACTGAGCCTCCCTGAGCCAGAACTGCTCTATGCTGGAGGTACTTTTTTGTCTCTCAAGTAATAATATACAACTAGACACAGTGGCAGTCCAGGTGCCAGAGGGATTTTGTGATGAGATGTAAAACTCAAGATAAAGCATTTCCCAGAACTAAAATATGGGAACTGCATTGTTTCCAGTGCACTATGCCTTTTTTTCGTGGATACCTTTATTAGTCTCCATAACTATTGACTAACGAGTCCCAATTGACACATATATAGAAAGGATACCAAATTGATCATAAATGTGACTTTTACTCTAAGCCAGAGAAAAAACCTGGGGACCAAAATAGTGGTATTTGATGCTACTAGGTTCTCAATATTCAGACCTTTTCTAATAATTTTCTGTAAGTTTTACTTTTTTCTTTCCCAATTAGCCTGAGAGTATAGGTCAGTGGCTAGATAATGTGACTGCGAGGTAGAAAGTTCAAGTTCAATTCCTAGTACACAATGGAGCAACTTTTGAACAACATAAAGTCTTTTTATTTTCATTTTTTGACTTCTAAAATTGGGAGATTAATATCTTGATCTCATAGGAAGCCTGTAAAAATAAATTAGATTAATAACTAATACATATGGAAAGGCTCTGAGCAAATAAATTATTAAGTACCTTTGTTTATAACTATGTTTAAAGAATACTGGAATGCAAATTAGTACAAATCTTTCTGAAGGCATTTTGGAAATACCTATTAAAATTCAGAGTAACAGTAATGGGGAAGGGGCTACTTTAACTTTTGACTTTATACCAATTTGATTTTTTTTTTGCATGAGAATGTTACATTATTTACATATATAGATACATATATATATCGTTTTTATATATATGTGTGTATATATATAGTTTTGTTGTGAGGAAGATTGGCCCTGAGCTAACATCTGTTGCTGATCTTCCTCTTTTTGCTTGAAGAGGATTGGCCCTGAGCTAACGTCTGTGGCAATCTTCCTCTATTTTATGTGGGATGCCACCACCGTGCGGCTTGATGAGTGGTGCTAGGTCCGCACCCAGGATCCAAACCTTCAAACCCTGGGCTGCTGAAGCAGAGCACATGAACTTAACCACTACACCACCAGGCCAGCCCCTACATTATCATTTTGAATTACATAATTTAAAGAATACTGTGCCCTTTTTAAAGTATGATGCTCTAAAGGGAAGTGAATTATTTGTGTTTGTCTTTACTCCTTAGAGCAGTTCAAGACCAACCAGTTATACAGTTCAGGCTTAATTTTTATTTTAATGGCAACATTTGAATGGCTTAGTGTGCCATGCTAACAGCGTCAACACAGAGTATCATATTCTGTATTGTGAGCATAGGACATATTAGCTCAAATAAAAATGCTTCAGGCCAGCCTAAAAGCATCTCAAGAAGCCCTTGAATGGCTGTTTCCATCTCAGATTTCTTCACGTTGCCCTCTAACTGCTGATGCCAGGGAGGGCAACAAGAACCAGAGCAAAACTGCTTCCAAGTCTTCATTCATGAGGTGATAAGTAACCTTCCTACAGCTTCTACTATTATAGGAATTGCTGGAAAATCTTGAGGGAAAAGGGAAGAAAAAAAAGAAAAAATGAAAACCAATCTAAAAAGGGACCAGCCTTAGCAATATAGCAATAATAAAATGCTTTAAATCTCTGCTTCAATTTTTTTCTGAAAATATTTTATGCTGGAAAATTCTGCTTTAATTCTGAGTATACTGAAGGCCTAAATCGTCCTTCACTAGCACTGAATTAATTTTTCATATGAAAAACTTTGTAACTTTTCCTATTTTATTTACTTATTTATTTTTTGATTATATAAATTTCAGGTGTACATCATTATATTTTGGCTTCTGTGTAGACTACTTTGTGTTCACCACCCGAGGTCTAGTTGCCATCTGTCACTGTACACATGTGCCTTTTATCCCTTTTGCCTTTCTATTTTAAAATAAGCTACTTTTACAAACACTCTCATCCAGTTATTTTGCATAATACATTCAAAATGCAAAGTTAGATTCTATTAAGAATATGTGAAGGCTCAATTCAACTGCAGTTAAATTTATGACTAATACACTTTCTTCGGTTAGTGAGTTGATCAGATCATGCTCTGCTTTTAGCTAACAGAGAGTGGATTCTATGCCTAAGCCCCTCTGAATGATGTGATAATAATTACTACTTGGTTTTTTATATATTACAAACCCATTTCTGAGCCTCTTGGCATACATGAAGAAAAACAGATGCAGATTAACTTTCCCATTGTCTGGAGCTTGGAACAGATCGCTGATATTCCCAGTTCAGAAAATGCCACAAATTTGTGAAGAAAGGTTTTATCAAACCAAAACAGTGAAACAAGGGGATAGACTTTGTAACAGATAAGAAGATTCAACCAGGAGAGATGAGCAAAGGTGCTAGCAGCATGTGACAAGCAGAAAGCAGAACTATTCCCTACAGGTTTTTTTTTTTAAACAAATTCTCTAGATTTCAGGGCTTAGTGCTGGCATAGATCCTATGCTGCTGTTATCCACCAAGGAGAAACATACTCAACAACTGTGGCAGACGACTGGTCATTCTCTAATATATCTGTTCTCCTCTTCTTCCAGACTAACAGAATTTTTAGCTGAGCGTTGGACCGTCTGGAATAAATACTTCCCAGATGCCTTTGAGCTAGTGTTGCCATTTAACTAAGTTCTGGCCAGTGAGATGTAAGTGGAACTGCCCTGTGGCAGCTTGAGAACCTTCCTGAAGAGAAGGCTGGGACATGTTTTTTGTCAGTCTTCTCTCACATTCCTCCATCTTCCTGCCTGGAACACAGATGTTTTGGACAATGAAGTTGAAACATCACATTATGAAGGAACCAGAGAAAAAGAGCCGGGCTCTCTGCATATGGAGCACCATATTAGCCCTGAACTGCCTGCATGGACTTTAAAACAAGAGAGAAATAAACATTTATCCTGCTTAAGCCACTGCAGTTAGGGCTTTCTGTCAGTTCCAGTCAAACCTAACCCTACTGAACGCACCAGCTTTAAGGTTCACTGAGTCCACGTCGGGAGCAAACCACTACCTATTTAAAATCCAATTAAAAAGACATAGACTGTTTTTCTTTGTTCTTGTGGATAACACAGATACAAAAGAAAAACAAACAAAAATAGATATCATAGTGGAAAACATTTTCTACAATACAGCTGAAACGTAAAGCGGGACCTGAGTTCTTATCCCAGTTGTATTACTAACTGCTACAACTGTATTATGAAATGAAATAAATATATAAATCATAATAGATACAAATTAGCACATGATTTGTTTTCAAGAGTGTGCGAATAGTAATTTTGTTCTGTGATGTCATAAGAGCACATTTACCTTTATTTATATAGATATAAAAATACTCCCATATCAGATTTCTTGAATCAAATTGAGTGCCAGTCAAAAGCTAGCTGAACAGAATGGTATGCTGCTGCTAGACTAATCTTTATTAAACATGAAAACAAATCAAACCTGTAATTCCTACTCCTTTCTACCATCTGCCCCCCACCCCTCCCAACACACACACTCAGTAGATGATCTCACCTCTTACTTCTCAGAGAAAATAGAAGTCTTCACATGGGAAGTCCCCAGCCTTCTAATACCAGATCTCCAAACCTACCTGTGTCTATACTCATCCTGGCCTCCTTCTCTCATGTTACAATAGAAGGGATGTCTTTCTTCTTATCCAAGGTCAGTTTCTCCCCATGGGTTTTGAGTCTCAATAACTCCTGCCTTCTCAGGAAACCTATGCTGCAGATTATCACTTCTCTAAGTATCTAAAATATTTTAAATGTCTTCTCAACTGGATTATTCCCATCTGCTTATAAGTAAGTTTGCTTCGTCCATTAAATGAAAGTTTCCTGTGAAGGCTCTCTCCTCCCTAGATGGTGTTTAGGCGAATGCTGTCAATTCTTGCCTCTGTGATTTTTATAGCTGACCACAGGTTGAGAAATAGGTCCCATATTTAATCAGGTTACAGCCAAATTTTCTGGACCGAGGAGACAGGTACTCTATCTCTTTTCAGTGGTTGCATATATCTGCTCCTGCCCCTTTTATGTGTTGATTTCTTGGTTTAATTCTCAGAGGGGTATTTTATTTTCCCAACTTCCTTATTCCTAGCGAGTATCTCACTGTGGCTACAAAACACACACTGCTAGTTTTCACAGTTTTCTAAATAAAGAATTCCTCAAATCAGTGTATAAGCTTACCTTACACAGATAATAGCAAATTTTGTCTCCCAGTCTTGTAGTCTTCAAATTTCATAAATAAAATTCACTAAGAAGTACAACATTGAGTAGTTCCATCGAAAAAAGTGAAGTTACTCCTAACAGTCTTTATTGAAATAATTGGCATTTACCAAGATTTCCAATGAATTAGTATTTAGCTACTTACATTGCCACAGAAATTAACAATACAATTTACTAAAACTGGAGTGACTATTTGAAGACAAACAATAAATGCTTCACGTTTACTTAAGTGTTTTATGATTATGTGCATCAGTAAAAAGAAATTGAATGTTTGACCCATGTGGAAAAGATGTTAAAGCAACGAGATTAAAGATACACTTCTGATTCAAGGTAACCAGAAGATTATTTACGTATTTTAGGAGCACATTTTCATGTTCCCAAATACCAGTCTTGAACCCAGGCCGCAAGAATGGCTGCTTCATCTGAATTTTATGATGGCTTTCTGATTTGTTGCTACTTAAAGCAATCACATAATGGCAGCAAGTACCCAAAACATCAGAACATGTAGTATTGAAAAATTCCAGTATTAGGTACCTTTGATGACCCTTCATGAGTAGTAGAAATAATAAAAGATGGCCCTATGAGTGTGTGATGAGGTAGTAAGGGGCACTATGATTAAACTGGTGACTTTGATTCAACTCACACCTGGTAATTCTGAAGTGGCATTTTTTCAGAGAATCAGCACAGCATAGACATTGCATTCAAAGGCTTTCATTATTAAAAACAAATAGTTGAAAATAATTTTCAATGAAAATTCAATCTAAAAAAAGCTAAGCCTTCAAAGACTAAAGCTTGGGTTGCTTTCATGCATTTTATAGAACCACAACGTAATTTTAAGTTTTCCAAACAAGCACTGTGCAGTTCAAGTTTTTAATAAATTGCACTTTTGACTTGGAATGTTTCTGAATTCCACCTACAGAAATTTTACTTTAAGCATAAATAAGGAAAAAGTAATCATTTTGGCAATCAGGAAGAACTTTAGAGATTTCTAGACCAATAGTCAACGAAACAGTGCCCTCTGACCTCAGAGTCAGTAAGGGGATGAACATTGGTACTACATCAGAAAAAGTTTAATGAGTGGATGGTGAGATCCAAAACACAGACTAGAAGGCAGACTGGCATGAATTTGAAGATGGGAAGAATCTCAGGGAAGTTCACAAGGCTGGACTGCCATAGTTACTGCCTTTGTAAATATGTGTTGTCAAACTACATTCATTATTCAAGCCTGGAGTTTAGGAATGATGGA
Organism: Equus quagga; assembly: GCF_021613505.1. NCBI lineage: Eukaryota > Metazoa > Chordata > Mammalia > Perissodactyla > Equidae > Equus > Equus quagga. The sequence continues at coordinate 82,795,046 of NC_060274.1, read as the reverse complement.
GTTAGGAATGATTTTGTGGAGGGAATATGTGTTTGATATATGAAAAAACTGTTAAACAGTTATATATAATAATAAACTAAAGTCAAGTATTAATATATTTTCTGCAGAAAGTCCGATTAACTAAAATGATATTTAATTGGTAGTATCATTACATATGCTGGTTTTACTGATTATTTAGAAATCTCTTACTCCGTTTATAGATTTTATAGGTGTGTGTATTAGTTTCCAATTGCTGCTGTAACAAAGTACCACAAACTTAGGGGCCTGAAACACCACAAATGTATTATCATACAGTTCCAGAAGTCAGATGTCCACAATGGCTTTCACTGGGCTAAAATCAAGGTGTCAGCAGGGCTGCAGTCCTTCTGGAGGCTGCAGGAGAGAATACTTTTCCTTGCCTTTTTCAGTTTATAGAAGCCACCTGCATTCCTTTGTGGCCCTTTCCTCCATCTTCAAAGCCAGCAGCATAGCATCTTAAAATCTCTCTATACTTCTGTTGTCACATCTCTTTCTCTTACTCTGACCCTCCTGCCTCCCTCTTATAGGGACTCTTAAGATTACATTGGGCTCACCTGGATAATCTCCCTGTATCAAGATCCTTAATTTAATCACTTCTACAGAGTCCCTTTTGCCATGTAAGGTAACATATTCCCAGGTTCTGGGGATTAGCATGTGGACTTCTTTGGGGGAGGGTCATTGTTCTGCCTGCTGCAGTGTGGTGGACTGGGTTATTGTTCCAACTCTTCATTCCTTCCCCAGAAATAAGATTATACATCCAATTCCTTTGCAGTAATTTTGCAGCATCCTCTCACTGAAGTTATGGAGTATTTCCCCACCCCCCTGGCTCTGGGATGGATCGCGTAACTTGCTTTGGCCAATGAGATTTTAGCAGTTGTGATGCAATCAAAGGCTTGAAAAGCACTTACATGACTGAGTATGCTCTCTTGCACCTGAGAAGAACATGCCCAAGACAAGAGTCACATAGAGTAGAGCTGAACAGCCCTAGCTGAGCCCAGCCTGGATTAGTTAACCTTCAGCTGACCACTAAAGATCTCTATTATTGTTGCTTTAAGTCAGTGAATTTTGAGAGAGTTTGTTATGTTTCATTTTTGTAGCTATAGCTAATTGATACAGTTCTTGGCTTTTCCCCTTTCCTGATCTTATTCTCCACTTACAGTTATTTTACTGCCAGACAGCATTTATTCATCATTCATTCAACAATTATTTAACTACTAGGTGCCAGGTATTGTGCAAAGTTCTGGGCAGAGAGTTGGAAGCTAAACCTCCATGATACATTCATATGGAGCTCACAGACATTCCTAAAGGAGCAGAAAGGCATAGAGAAGAGACAGAACTTGAGGTCATTCTGTGAGTTGAGTTGGATAGCAAAGATTTGATTGACCTGATTGATTATGGGCAGTCCACGCTGATGTGCCATTAACTGAACACATTTTTATTTAGTACCTATTTTGTGAGTGTGGTAGGTGTTAGGGATACATACAAGAAGATACAAACTTTGTTTAAATAGTATTTAGAAATTATATTACTGATCATGGTGTTGTAAAAAATGACACTAGGTTAACGAAATCTTTCTGTTCTACTCAATTTGATTATGTACTCACAGCAGGTATTGCAGCTTTGATTAAAAAAACAAAATTAATAAGAAAAAAGTTTAAACTATTAATTTAAGTTTGGGTAATGTCTATTGATCTTAGTTATTTCTGTCAGTGCTTCTCAAGCTATCTATGGTGAAGGACCATTTATTTTTTGTTGTTAAATTTCTAAGCCATGCCAACTGATACATTAATAAAATACAATAAGAGATACTCAGGCAGAGTCAAACTGCTATAAAAGTTTCTAAATACTTGCACTTTTTATGCTTATCTTTTCACGCACTAGTAACAGCTTTTGGACTGGCACCTGTCTATAGACTATACTTTGAGTAACACTATACTGTCTCATTATGAAAATCAAGAACGTGAATTTATTTGAAGGCATAAAGTTTGAGGACTTGTACTAATAATTTGTGTCAAATTTATTGCTTTTTACACTAGCTTTTATTTTTAAAATTAAGAAACAATATGTGAAAGTGAAAATAGGAGATGCTTTCTGTTAATTCATTCAGGTCCATCTTCTTGTATTTACATGTCAGGGCTTTTGACTGAAACGGAAATGAATGAATGACTGAAATAACAGAAAATTTCAAAATGACTGAAACTTTAGATTGTGAAAAATGGTTTTCAAGTATTTTTAATTGAGAAAGCAAAACCAAAACCAAAACAATACCACAAGAAAAAGGTGAACCACAAAAATATCTAGAAAAGCAGACACTTTGTTCTGTTATCTGTTATCTGCCAGAGGAAATTATTTCAAATATTAGCTAAGATCGGTCCTTTTGCAGAGTATATGCTGAATCTATTTTGTCAAGTTTGTGTAATTAACATTGATTCTATGTAAGTGCTTATCTTCTGCAATCACTGTGCCACACAATTTTTGTTTTATAAATTTATTAAAATATAGTTTTATCTTAAGAAGTATAGTATTTTATTTTAGGCAAGTAACTTTTTTTATGTTATTCTAACGACTTTGAAAATGTTTACCCTTCCATGTTGATGTATCGTCTTGATAGTTCTTTACTTTGGCAACGGCATGACAGCACAGGTATTACAGATGTGGAAGGTATTTTTCCATATAGAAAAGCACAAACAAAAATATTTTCATCAGGTCAGTTTCAATGTGGGCAGTATGCTTTTCTACTTTTGAAAAAACAAATATTTTCTTGAAAATGTTCCATATAAACATCGTTCCCTGGCAAGTACATGGCTATATTTTCTTTGAAAATATAAAAATGAGGAATATCCTCTTCTAATGTGTAGTAGAGAAGTACCAGAAAAGAAAGCATGTAATTTGGGGATGCTTCAGGAACTCCTTTTTTGTGATCCAGTAAGTTAATTTTTCTAGATTAAAAAAAATATGTTTTGACAGGACTGCATAAAAATATAAGAATAATTTTTACCTCTCTGAAAAAAATTAAGATGGCAATTAAAAAAATAAAACCAAATGCTCATAGAAATACCAAAGCAAGCTGGCTGGGGAGGAACCAAGTTTCTCAGTGCTGCTTCCTCTTATGCATGGTTCTTAGGGAAGGCAAAATGTCTGAAGTGAAAGTGTGGTCTCAGGGCCAAAGCAAAGAACTAAAACCAGGAGGAAGCAAGTTCGCAAAAGACAGCAGTGTGTCTTCAGATGTTGAACAAATGGACTAAGGGGCAGCAAAGCCCAGCAGTATGGTAAACTGCATAATTCTTGAGGTCCTCCCTTGTGCCGTAGACATGTCTGCTGCAGTCCACAAATTGTGAAGACTGGGTAGATGTCAACAGTACTGACTTTCTTTGCTTTTCTTTGCTTTAAATTTTCTTTAAATTTAGTCCATAAAATCACATTAAAGTAGTCATCCCACAAGCAAAAAATAAAAGGGCAAGAATTGAGATCCAGATTATCAAGTAAACATGTCATAAAATTATGCTATTGGGGATAAGGGTAAAAAATTGTTTCGTATTACAAAATGGGATTGAATATGGATGTGATGGACATATATTTCCCTATATAATACTGTATAGTTTTATACATGTAAATATAAATAACACTCTCTTTATATATATGATACTCATATCTTCTCAATCTTTCCTATTTAATCTTTGAGTTATTTGCCTTTTCTTAATCACGCACTGAATTACTGCATGTCTAGGCTCTTGGTTTGGTCCTGGCTGAATCATCTGTACTCTATGAGCAATTACTAACAGACCATATTCACAATATTGAAAAAAATCTTATCGTTATATGGTTTTTGGAAATGTTTACTTCCATTTTCAAAAAGCAAAGGCTCCAGTGTTGTATATATGTTTTCTAAAACATCATAAATAATACATCAAGTTTATTTCCTCAGGTGAGGAAATAAAACTAAATAATTTTAATATAAGAGCTAGAGTTCTTATCCAATTCTTGAAGAGTTAAGTCATCAGTACAGGATCTAAGACTTTTATTTTTCTCATTTTTTTTTGGTGTGCCTAGATCATTAAGAAGCACATGCCTTGATGAGTTAACTAACTTTATTGTGGCAAACATTTTGCATTATATATGTCTATCAAATCATAACACTGTACACCTTAAACCTACACAATCTTATATGTCAATTACATCTGATTAAAGCTGCATAAATAAATAAACAAAAATAATTTTTTAAAAAGCACATGGCTACTGGAGCCAGCTGGTGGTGCAGCGGTTAAGTGCACACGTTCCGCTTCTCGGCGGCCCGGGGTTCGCTGGTTCAGATCCTGGGTGCGGACATGGCACCACTTGGCAAGCCATGCTGTGGTAGGCATCCCACAAATAAAGCTGAGGAAGGTGGGCACAGATGTTAGCTCAGGGCCAGTCTTCCTCAGCAAAAAGAGGAGGATTGGCAGCAGTTAGCTCAGGGCTAATCTTCCTCAAAAAAATAAAAAAAATAAAAAATAAAAAGCACATGGCTTACCTGCTTGTAGGAGAATGAAAACAAATGACAATTTTTTTGTCACGATCGTTAAGGTGGTTTATATGTAAGTGGACCTACCCAGTAGTTTTCCAGATTAGTTTTTTTCAACAAAAACCAAGATACATGAAAAAATAACAAAAATTAAATGGGGGGCATGGTGGGGAAGGAATGGAAGAATTTCTGAGAATAGTAATATATGATGCCAACTATAGGCAAATATACAAGGAAGTGCTTAAAGTTCCGTAAAAACGTGTTTTATTCTTTGTTTGCTTAGTAGTGGGACACTATAGAAAAAGGGAAGAATTTGGTTGAACCTTTTAAATTTTATTTTACTCTTATTGGTCTTAAAGTAGTCATTTGTAAAACACTACTGTTTAATATTGACAACTTTGAAAGTCACTGAAAAAAATTAAATGGCAATTTAATGTTAACAGCTGCTTATGGTTATCAAATCCATCAAAGCCCTTCATGAATATATCAGGCACAAACCCAGTGAATTACTGGTGCTGAAGACAGCTCGGCATTTTAAAATTGTCTAGTGAGAATAGATGTACTGAAATAAGAGGAACGACTCGGATTACAATTTACTATTTTGTCTTTACATATAGAAAGAAAACTAGACCTGTTTCTAATTATTTAATGTTCTAAAACCTCTGCCAACTTAGCTATAAAATGATCTCTAGAAGGGTATTAGAAAATTATGCTTTATCTAAATTAATGTTCTTTTTAATATCTACAGTAACAAAACAAAAATAAAATAAAATTCCTGTAATGAAAGTAATTAATATGGATAAGGGTAGAGAAAACTGAGTAAAGAGTTCATTTTGAACCAGATATGATTCAGATCCCAAAACTGAGTCCTCCAAAGTTTAATAGGGCAGTCATGTTCTTGAGTTTCATTCTTCTAGAAGACTATCTTCTCATTAAATGTTGGTAAGGATGTTGTGGGGACCAGAACTACCTTAAAGAAAGAGCAGGGCACAGAGCATAAATATTCCCATGAACACCTTGCTTGCTTTTTACATGACTGGTCCTGACACCATTCCTTGGAAGGTCTATGCAGCCTGCCTTCTCTCAGGATGTTTTAAATTTCAAAGTACTATCTCAGTTATCTTTCATCCAAAGCCACAGTGTGCTTACTCTGGGTATCAGAAGGGCTGACTTCTCAAACCAATCTGGACTGAGGTGCAAAGGGAGACAGCTACCCATCCGCTCTCCTAAGTCTCTGGGTGGTAGAATTGTAGGGAGCGCAGGTCAGGCTCATCCGTGGGAATGGGGTGGACTGGGGGAGGCCTAAATTACACCAGTGACCTTGTGCATGACCTCGTAGGTTAAGGCAAAGATAACCCTCCCTTGGCTTCTTGTTATGAGCCAAGAATAAAATGGGATCTTCAAGGTCATTCAATTGGGCATCTGACACAGAAAGTAAAGATTTCAATGAGAAGAATTACGGGGGAGAATCAAAAGTTCTTGTCTTTTTAAGTACCTGCTCACAGTTCAAGGTAATGTCACCAAACCACAGAGGAGTAAGACGGTTTACAATGGAGAGGAGGGGGTCTGCGTTCAATTTTATACAGTACCAAAGAAGGAGCATTTTCTTGGCATGCGCCTAGTGCACGTATTCTGGGAAGCCTGATTCGAAAGCAAGACAGGGATGTGGGTCCATCTCTTCTCTTGAGATCCACCTAGAATACAACATCAGACTATAAATCAAGACGATAAGAGTAAGGCAGAGCCATAGTCCAAGAGGGCTAGAAGTAATTAAATATGTCTCTTTACTGAAAGCAGGCAAGGTAAAAGACTTGGTCTCAGAACCCAGGCAGGGGAAGCTCAGTTACTAGAACTAGGATATAAGATCAGAACCAGATTATCATCAGGCTCTGAGCAGTGAAGAGTCTGGATAGGGGAAATCAATCTCGGTCAAAGGGAGAAGAGGGCTGTGACCTGGGCAGACAACCAGGCAGGCTCTGACAAGTCTAGAATGGATGGACAGTTCTCTCAACTTATTCCTAATTTGTGGAACCCAAAAGACATACAGTATCTTGTTAAGAGCTCAAATCCAGCCTATATTAAATTGCTTATTATTATTCTCACATTAAAATGATTGGCTAGGGCAGCAAAGTGCCTGAGCATATGTTTGTGGATATGAAAATGAGACGGAGAACAATAGAGAATAGTTAATAAATTATACTAATAGGATTAATAATAATTATGATCAAACCTCTCAAAAGACAAGTTAGTGAGCTGCATCTATCAGAACCTGTTGGTTCTGGTGGTGTTCTGTGTCACATCTTTTAAGAGTAAATGACCTCATATGAATTCCAGTGAGAATATAATTTTTTTCCTGCTGACTGCCACACAATGATAAACTCACACCTACCAGCCCTAGAAGATTCAAATGAAGTGAGGGATAAGAATTTAGAAAATAAAAACAAATCTTCATTTCTAAAAATTCTTAAAAGAGCCCTTACTAGATGACTTGAAAGACAAAATAGGTTTTAAAAGGTTTAAAAATGTATTAGGTTGCAAAATAAATGAAAAATTTCAATTTTCTTTTATCGAATCCATTCTTTACTTCTGATACTACAAGTGTGTGCTTGGTGGCTTTGCAATCTATCAACCTACATTTCCTGGTATTCTCTTTTCTGTCTGTTTCTGGTTAGGATGGGCCACTATAGATTCTTCTGTGAGATCTGCAGAAGTGAAGCAGCCGTCATTTTGCAGCTCACATAAATTGTTGCTTATTTGCTGGCTCACCTCACTGGCATGAGGCAGCAGCTGGGCCTGCAACTGCTCTATCTTCTGCTGGATCCTCCTTTCAGGTCTCTGCCTCCTGAGTCGTGGGTGTGTTTAACTCTGTAATGAAGGACCCTGGTTTCTACAGGACATCCACACTGTCAAAGTCAGAGGTAGCAAGAGCTCACTTTGGTTTCAGGATGTTCATGAACTATGGCTCATGCGTCTGCATTCCAGCTTGTCATGAATCTCCTCCATCTTCCCTTCCTGACTCCCTGCCCTGTGGACTTCAAGCTGCAGCAAAGACAACAATTCTACAGAAATAGTTTAACCACCTTCCACAATTGTGTAGGATCAAATCTTTGTAACAAATTCCTTTATATTATCCCTATCTCTATCTCCATTCTAGTGGTTTTGCTTCTCTCATTGAACCCTGCCTGAGATTGGGACAGTGACAGTACAAAATGAAAAGAGGTCTTTTGACCCCCAAAAGACCACTGGCAGGAAGGAGACTGAGAAAAGTATGCAAATAAAAACACAGGCTACTTTTCATGGAAAAGAAAAGATGGCTCAGAGGGCAGATCCGAGATCCATGGAGAATTTATTCCAGGTAGGAGTAATAGTGTTCTAATCAAACAACTTTCCACATTTTCCTGGTTGGTTTTTAGAATTGCTATAAACTGGTGATCTCTGTATACTTCTTATTGTCCCCCCTCAACCACCTTTTGAACAGGAATGTCTGTAGTGGCTATCCTATGCTTGTCCCACTGTTGTATGTTATATGGAGAGCAGATAACTTTTTCACTTCATAGGTCTTTGGATTGAGAGAACTGTACTTGAGGAGCTGTATTTAAGGAGCATCATCCACACGTGGACCTGATTTAAATGATGAGATTCTGGACTTTGAGCTGATGCTGTAATGGGATGAGACTTTTCGGGTGGCTTTGGGAGGGGATGGGTGTATCTTGATGTGGGAGAGATGTGAATCATTGGGGGCAGAGGGCTGACTATGGTAGCCAGCTTCCAGTATGGCCCCAGCGATTCCCACCTCCTGGTGTTCACAACCTTGTATAGTCTCTTCCTTCTATATACCAGGTTTGGTCTGTGTGACCAATAGAACATGGCAGCAGTAAAGATATGCCACTTCTGAGATCAACTCATAAAGACATTGCAGTTTTTGTCTTGGTTGTGCTATTGCTTGGATCACTTGCTCAGGGGAAAGATAGCTGCCATGTCAAGAGGATACTCAAGCAGCCCTGTGGAGAAGTCCATTTAGTTTGGAACTGAGGCCTTTTGCCAACAGCCACAGGAATGGAGGACTCCAGCCAACAGTCCTGTGGGTGAGCTTTCCTCAAAGTTGACCCTCTAGCTATGCTCAAGTCTTTAGGCAACTGCAACCCAGCCTACAGCTTGACTGTAACCTCATAAGAGACTGACCACAGCCATCCAGCTCAACCGCTCATGGACTCCAGACCATCACAAACTGTGTGAGATACTAAGTGTGTGTTTTAAGCTAAGTTTTGTCATGCAGCAACAGATAACTAATACAATGCCTAAGTATAAATATAATCTTTCTTCCACATGCCTATGAAAGCCAAACAAAAGGAAGATCAGAGAGGCAGAGAAAAGTAAGGTGTGTTTTAGCTTACTATCTGTTTTTCTTCAATGCTCATTTAGGTTCTTTTAAACCTAGGCGTGTGGGCAAATACTCATTTAGCTGAGCTAAATGTGAAAGACGGTAAGGAAGGGGTTAGCTTTACTTACAGGGATATCCATATATCTATCTATCTTCCTTGAACTGGACAATCTACTTTTGAGAAGACAAATCATGAGAGATTCCCAGAGTCTAGTCTCCTCTTTTCAGAATGGTAGGGAAGCTGCTGCTACTCTTGGATTGAGATTTAAAATTTTATTTATTATTCTTTTTTTACCTAAAAGACTAGTTTAGAGAATGTAAAGTATGATTTGATTTCCATCCTACTTTTTTTATCCTACTTTTTTTCCTATTTAATTATTTTTTTATTGAGCTAATGTTGGTTTATATCCTTTCTAGTTTTTGTTACAGAAACATTTGGAAACAAGAGAAATAATCTATTTCTTCTAGCCTCTATTTTGCTTTCTGGCTTATAATCAATTTCAGTAACTAACAATAAACAGTAAAAATGATAGAGTATACAAAGCATTGTCCAAGTGAATCCATCACAAACTTGTGTCTGAGAATGGTTTCCTAAATCGGGGAAATGTGTTTCATACAAAAAGTCCATTTTCTGTTATTGCCTTTTTCATTTGGACTACTAGATGCTATATATTTTAAGGCAATCTTAATAGTTTCCTGTCTCTCACTAACAAGAACGACTTGTCATAATGAGCAGTGTAGACACTGTCCATTTGATCCACTCCAGAAAGCTGTCTATTTGATACAAGAGTAAATCACCTCAATTCCTTTGTGGAATGAGTGGAATATAAATAAATAAATGAGACACAAGAATAAAAAAGAAATCTGGTTAGTTCCATCAGAAGGAAACAAAGGATAGGAACATTTGGAGGCCTGGTTTAATAAAAAATGTCACAAGACAAAGAATTATATGTGATAACTGTAAAAGCAGGAAGAATCCCCACTAACATAAAATATCCATGAAATAGTTGCTTCCTTCTTTAGGAAGGAAGATAATTTTGTAGTTTAAGAATAATAATTCTCAACTCTTTGAAAGTAGAGGACCTATGTTGTAAAATAACTCTTTATTCACTTTTACTTCCACCAGAAAGAATTCTAATTTTCAGCACTCTTCCTGTAATTCATCACATTGCTAAATCTGAGTAGGAATATCAGATTCTATTTTAGGGAATGCGTTTATTTTGAGGGTGTCATTCTGTTGTTATTTTGCATGTTTTTCATCAATTGTAAAGCTTTTGTCTTGATTTTTGTTCTGTTTTGAGAGGACTCCAAAATGTACTAATTTTTCCTTTACAATTAGTGTTTGGTGTATCTCAGACAATTATGCAAAATGGCATTGCATTTGAGTACTTAATTTTTTACTATTACTATCTGAGATTTTTTGGTATGAAATATTAATATAATCATTATTCTATGTCAGGTTTAGGGTTCCAGGTGGGGATGAAAGATAAGTTATGACAAATTCTGGTCCTGTAGGAGCTGGAAAGTAGTAAAGTGATTCTCACAATCAAATCTCAGAATGTCTAGCATCGCAACCACCCAGGGGGCTTGTTTAAAATGCAAATAACCAGATGCCACCCTAAAGAGACTGAATGAGAATCTCTGGGAGTGGGCCCTGAGACTCTTCATTGTAATAGGTTCTCTCTGTGATTCCAACGCACGCTAAAGTTTAAGGACCACTGATCTAGTGAGGGTTGGAGGGTAGAGGGGTAAATTTACATTGCGATTGGAGCCACAACATAATCTTCAAAATATAACAGCAGCGTCTAGGAAAAAGCTTTGCCATGACAGTTCCTATCTGAAGAGAAAAAAAATCTTATATATATATATTTCTACACACACACACACACACACACACACACACACATATTAAAGACACGTACACACACACACACACATATCAAAGACACCAGAACGTGTCTTTCTGGGTTTTAGAGAAAACTTGTAAGAAGATTTACAGATCAGGCTGGAGTGAACGGATTCTATAATTCCACTCTACTAGATCACCAGCAATTTTCTTTTCGATGCTTATAGATGGACAGTGGTATCTATGTCTACTTAGCTTTTTTTTTTAACTCAAAAGAATAGTTACTAGAACTCCCCACTCTTCGTTCGTAATGGGGGAAATCAGTCACCCCAAGAATCCCAATTGAGTAGAAAAGTACTGTAAGAGCCAATCAGAGCGCTCTCTGGAGCAGCTCCAAACGGGCTTCTAGGGAGGACTGGCGGAAGATGGGACTTTGTTACCTTCATTCAACCGGACAAAGAAGGCCACAATAGTTTAGGGCGGTCGAAGATACCTTGTGGGTTACTAGGCGAAGTATTAAACCTCGGGAAGGCTGACCGTTGACCAGAAGATCCCTTAATGGGAAAACCTGGAGGCACTACGGATACCTTATTTTCCAAGATCCTGGAGAATTGGTCAGCAATTGTAGTGGTACCAGCACCCAAAATGGCAGCAAGACGCTTCAGGCGCCGGATCAGGTGATGCAGCCCCAGTCCGCTCCCTTCCCACCAGCCGCTCCTCCTCCTGCTCCCTGACGTAGCTGTGGGCGTGGCCTGTCCAGCGGCTGGCCTCGGAGGCTAGGAAAATCGAAGGATACACATGCGCAGTTGGGCCCCACAGCCCCCTCGGGCTTTCTCCCCGCCCATCGCCCCGCCCCTATCTGCCGGGCGGGGCTGGGCCGAGAGTCCAGCAGCTGCTGGCTGGGGCTTCAGTGACTTCCTTGTTGTGAGCCCGGGGCCGGCAGTGTTCGGACTCTTAGCCCCGCTGTCCTTACCGGGACCGCCAGCCCAAGTCTAGGTCGCAGCCGCAACCCCAGCCTGTCGGTTCCCCCTTCAGCACAGGTCCTTTGCCCCACGCCCTGCGGTCCCTAACATGCCCAACCCCAGCTGCACCTCCTCTCCCTACCCCCTCCCTGAGGAAATTAGGAACCTGTTGGCAGGTAAAGAGCGGGAAGGGGGCGGGTAACGCCGCCGGGGCGGGGGCGGGGGCGAGGGGACGGCGAGCCGGTGGGGACAGAAGTATTCAGAGTCTCTACCCTCCCTCTCCGCGTTCCCCGAGTCCCCCGGCCAGTGGGAGCGGGACTGGGAGTCGGGACAAGAGGTCCAAGAAGGGGAGTGGGCATGTGTTGAAATTTGGTGCGAGGACGGTGGGGAAGCCCTTCTTGATGGGCTACGCTAATGGGATCAGGACAGTTCTGTACGCATCGTGAAGACGCTGTGTGTGTGCCCGCGGGTGTGTGTGCGCGTTTGAGAGAGAGAGAGGGAAGGAGGGAGAGAAAGAGAAAGGAGAAAGAGAATGATAATGAATGCATGTGTGTGAACTGAGAAGGGATCAAGAAGTCAAAGAAGTACTTCTTTGGTGGCCTGGCCAATGGAGGAGAAGGGTGTAAAGATGCAGAGAGGTGTCTGAGCTACAGATGTTAGGGGTTGGGGTTAGGTGTTATGGGACGGAAGGGTTTATCATTTCTAAAACTCCCATTCATTCCGCCGATATTAAAGACTTGCAAAGAGGGCCTAATTCTCAAACGGCCACTTGTCTTCAGCCTGAGTAACATTTTAAGAGAAAAAGGAAGGATGTGTTAAAAGTCCGACTTCCTGTGTCACACGACGATGAAAGTACGTCTTTGCACCCTCATCTTCCCCTTTTCAGTTTTAAGTTACCATTTATAGGAACTTATTTTAGGAGTTAAAGATGCGGTTCTTCAAGGCTATTATGAATCCACTGCTACTTCACTAATGTACTAGATATGGAGATGTGTAATGTGTAATGAAAAGTTCATCTTTCTGCACAAAGTAGAAAATATGTCTTTTTAGGGTAGCACGAGGCTTACCTATCCTGAGGCTCTGGAATTCTTACCATCATTGAAGAATACATCAGAATTCTGGAAACAATTTTGATCGTTTTATGTTAGTCTTCTCGTAAGCATTTATCTTTCAATATTGGTTGTGAATAACTGGATTAAAAGAGTTTCACTTAGATGCCTGTGTTACAGGCTGCTTATTTTAACTCTTAAAAAGCAATTTCTAAAGTGAGACATTTTAAATAGTAAGTTACTGTTATAGCAGTGTGAAAACAAATCTAATACTCTTTCACTGTTTTGGTGATTAGCATCGTGAATATGATAGAGAAAATAAAATCAATACTGTATGAATGCACACTTATGTTTGTGTGAACATGATTAGAGCGTGATGAATGCATTTGTGGTGGGATGGTATTTCACTCTAAGAAATGCTGTTTGTCATTAATGGGTACCACTAAGGGAAAGATTGAAAGAACTGTAAAGACTGATTTAAGGCAGCTTGTCTTCCATTATATGAGAGTTTCACATTAGTACTGATTTTGTTTTACTACAGTTAACATTTTCATTGTTACAATGCTGGAATTTCTTGTTTAGGATATTATTTTAATAACCAGATCAGAGAAGTGTTTATCATTACTTCAAAAATAGATGTCACCATTTTCTGGATATTTTAGGTCTGAATTTAAGAAATAAAGTAGAGACCTCCTGGTGTGTGTTTTTAAAGCTTGACAGCCCCCAAAGTAGACAGTTTGCTATTTGGATCCATAATCATACATTTGCAGATAGTATGATATATCGGTAATGAGGCCTTTTATTCTCTGATCTCCATAGATAACAAATGTTTCATGTGACCCTTATTTGTGTCATTTAACTGAAAGCTCAGAATTACATATTTAAATTATCTGTCATTGCTAACTTCCTATATACCTTATTAGTCTCTCTCTCTTTAGTCAGATAATATTCTTGTGTAATGTCTGAAATCAGTGTTTTGAAAGTCATCTTATTGACATTTTCAATATTTAATATTATTAAAACAATTCACATATTAAAACAAATGAAGTATTAAGAACAAATGTTAAAACATTAAAATTTTGGCGCTTATAAATTTGGCTTATACTTTACTTTTGGAGGATATTTTCGAGAGAGATGGATATGAAAGAGTATCTGTATATTTTAAAGAAATGAAACAAGTGAACCAGTGTTTTCTGGTTTTCTTTTTTAACTTATTATTCAAAGAAAGTTGTGAACATTTTATGTTTGACTGTAATTAAAATCTTTTTTGAGGTAGGAAAGGTTTCAAGAATAAATGCTCTCAGCAGTTTTTTCATATTTTTCATCCAAAAAATTCTGTTGGGATTGTGCATGGTGATTTGCATAATTTGTGTGTCGGGTAATAGTACCTGGTTAGATTTAAAATTACTAAAACTATAGAGGAAGAGTTGGTATTAATTTGAATTGTAGAGATGTTGCTGGCTTACCTAGTACTTTCTTTGAAACTAAGGAGATACTGGTAGTTGTTACCAGTTGAGAGCTCTTCGAATGCATGGCACTGTGCTAGAATTCTAAGGCAGAGAAGATAAGGAACTAAACTTTTCAGGTGTTTAAAAGCTCTTGCCTCCAGATAAAAGGAATATGAAATCAAAAGATAATGCCTATCAAAATATCGTTGGTTGGCTATTTCCCTTGGTGTTCCGTGGGCCTTTCCTCCAAATCATTGTACGTCATATGTGTTCAATGTTTGACATTTCAATTGCTTGAGAGAGGTAGATGCTCAAATGTATTCTTATCAATTTATTATTGTCTTTTTCTTTCTGATCATGGCAGTTTTAGGCTTCCCTTTCAATATTTGTTCCCTGCTTCTTCTCATCCCTTCACCCTTTTAAAATAAAGATTCTATAGAAATGCAAAAACCCAAAGAGGCTATCATTCTTAACTCACATTTAATGATGCTGATGCTCTTGAAAAAGTGGCTATCTAGTGTGATTGTTAGTTCTTTACATTCCTGTAGAATCAGTATATTAAATCTTGAAAGCCTGTACTTTTAATAAAAGTGTTGAATTATTCTTTTGTTTCACAAATAGAAAAAAGTTTACAGATTTTTGTTATGGAAAGTAAATTCTGACCTGCCATATGCATTGCAGGCAACCTTTAATTTTTTTTTTCCCCTACAACAATGGAAGAAAAGGTTTAGCCTGGATAATTAGAATCAAAGGATACTCCCAAATCTCCATTTAATCTTCTCCCACATCCAAATATTTTGACTAGGACTAACAGCAAGAATAATCTTGATTTATGTGAGTTTTCCCTCCAGGCAGGCAAAAAAGTGAGAGCAACTAGAACCACTGGCTCCACCCGCTCCTTCATTGGTTTAATCACCCTTTGAATACTGGAGTGTTAGTGGTTTGCAATCAGATATTCTCATTCATTTGTTTTAGGATAACACATTTAAAAAGGAAAACTGTGAGAGGATATTAGTTTCCTTTTAGTAAATTAGAAAGTGAAACCCATGTTAAAAAAAGAAAATAGTGGTTGTCAGTACTCTGAAAAATCAAAACCGAATCAAACCAGCAATAAACAAAGTGGCTGTATGGTTTCTGCAAAGTGACCTTGAGATTGTCTTCACACCGCAGTCTTGATTAGAAATATTCCGTTCTCCCCTATTGGGGATTTCCAGTACATTTTTTTTTTTTTAACCTTCGCACGATATAATCTATATTTCCTTTAGGGGCAATAGGTAAAGAATGTAATTCAGTTGAAAGTGAGACAGAACTTTTTCAATGCTGGGAATAATATGGTTTGCTTTCCACCTTTCCAAAGTTCCATTTATAATTTGGTCAACATTTTGGTTTTATTTTTCCTGTGAGAATTATTTATGGTATATCTAGTGTCCCATAACTGCCTTCTGGGGCATTGGATGAGTATGTAAAGTGAAGAGTGCCACCTACTGAGTCACCAATAGTCACCTACTTCTTTAGCACCTGGATTTCCTACAGAGCAAGAAAAGCCTGCCCTATTTTGGTATTAATAACTAATGAGCATAAAGTCGATATGAGAACATTTGATCTCAAAATGAAATCAGTTTATGACACCTCTAAGATTTTCTCTTCTAGAAATAGGAATATGTGTTTGTAAATCAAGGGACCAGAAATGTACAGTATCTTGTGTGGGTCAGATAACATAGATGAATTAAGATGTGATGTTAGGAAAATTATTTGCCTATCTTAAGCACATAATATCCTACTTTTTCTTGGGAGGGGATCTCTGGCTGAGTTGTTTTCCACATGACTTTCCACTGACAATGTTTTCATCTCACATTACTAAATAAGGCTCTTGATGGTATGCACAGTTTTTATAGCTACTCAGTCCAAATTATCACTGGTTTTCTTTTAGGAAAGGAATCTAAATGTACTAGAAAATGAGAAATATATGAAGAATTTCCAAATGGGTTTATCTCTACGTTATCAGCATTAAAGTATTACTAGAAGGGAGATAGAAACAACAGAGTGGGAAAAGCCTCTGGTGATTTGAAACACAGTTCAGTTGTCTCTCATAAATTTAAGATTAAGTGTCATATATGGGTGATAAAAGTGGCATAGGCTAGTTTTTATATACTCATTATTCACTTAGTTTGTCTTTTTCAATTAAAGCCAAGTCTATCTTTTTCATTCCACTGAGTTTACATTTCTTTTTCAATCACATACTGAACACATTACAATAGATGCTGCCCAACAGTGAATATAGTGTAAATCTCAGACTAATGTGTTATTCACTCTGGCTTCTTTGAAAATGCGTGGTAAAAAGATTTTGATTATTATAAGGTGGTATTTATCAAGAGTCATCTTTTAGAGGTGAAAGATGTTCATCCCTATTCTTCAACAGCCTAGCTTTCTATCAAAATAAATCATTTAGCCTCCAAAGCCAATTTCGAAAATTTTGTCAGATGATTGGATTGTAAGACTAAGGCGTATCTTACCCATCGTACTGTGAGAACTGCTTGTTCATGTTCATGTCTGTTCCATGTTCGAAAAGTTCACAGTTTAGCCATAACCTGTAAAAGTGCTAGGTAATCAAGAGAAAGACATTGATTAGAGCAATCAATAACTTTTCAATTAACCATTTTCCAACTTTGGGCATTTGGTCCCATTGATCTACATGTGCCCAGCTTAATTGATTTTTACATTCTCACCGGTAGGTGTTTGGTCAGACCATACCCCGGCTTTAACAGAAAGGAAAAGCTTGTCGTTTTGTTCTGATGCCAGCTTAAAGTTTGGCTGGGATCCTTACCACAGTAAGTTTGGTGATTGCCCCTCAGTGAATACAAGGTGAAACCTGGCCCAATTCATAAAGTGGAGAACAATGTGGAATTAAGTAGTAAAGCCATTTGGGATGTTGTGTGATTGGTTTTATTGATCTGGGGCTGAGCAAATGGTAGTGGATTCAGTCCAATTCTTGCCCCTCCCTCTCCTTACAATTCAGCCATCACAGAGGCTCTGTGGGGTGTGTGTGTGTGTGTAGATGCCCCCTCAGGGAGGTATTGGGTAGTTGGGGGGGATGAGGCAGAAGGCACCAGGTGTTACTTTTTTTTTTTTACAACCTCCAGCCTGGAAGTCATATTCCAGGCTGTTTGCTGGTGGAGAATGGTGAGGGCAAGTGGTCTAATCTCTGCTTTCTTCAGGAGTGGGAACCTGTGCTATGTGCTCAGCCTCGAGAAGCAGACAGTTTATTTTCTTATTTGCATGAATTTAAAAACTGTTCTAATGTTGTGTGGTTTCACCTTTTCATTGTGTGATCCATATGGAAGTTGGTAGAAAGCAGTTAGCCTCTGTGTGTGTGTGTGTGTGTGCACGCGTGTGCATGTTAGACACCTGTCCTAACCACTCGGGACTCTAGGGAAAGATGGAGTGGCAGTTTTTGTAGGGGATCCATATGTACAGAAAAAAAAAAAAAGGAAAATTGGAGTACCACTCGGTGATCTGGTGTGTGCTAAGTGTTTGCCTTTTAGGGGTTGTGATGGCTATTGGGAGGTTTCTAACTTAAACTGCTTGAGGATTGCTGAGCCAAGGCATGATGTCATCTTTTAATGTTTTTTTCAGACCTTCACGTTTATCTACAGAGCAGTTGTAAATCTGATGTTTTCCGCGGCCCTCTCCCCCAGATCTTTAGAGTCCTACCAGGAGATAGGGTTTACTGTTGACAGTGTTAAGGTGTAATAGGAGCAAAAATCCCCACCACATTTACACTCGCTGGGATAACTTTTTTCTCAGGGATGGCTTGGGGGCAGGGGCTGATGGAGATGGGGCTACTTCTGGGGTTAAATGCTGGCGGCGCTGATCTGCTGTCTACGTGGCCGCAGGCGGGGCGGCAGTGGGGGTTAGACCGGGTGCGTTGGGGGCACCCCCGAACTGCGCTTTCTCTACGCCTCTCCTCTCCCGCAGCAAGTGGGCATGAGTGCAGACCCCTCCCTCTGAGGAAGAGGAATTCTAACTCACCAGGCCAAGGGGCGAGCGAGGAGGCAGGCTGACCTTTTCTTGTAATCGAATTGTGGCTGTTCCCCGAATTCAGGCAGTCTGGAGTCAGTGAAATCTACATATTAACGGAGGGACATGACCTCTACAGGAAGGTGGAAGAGGGCTAACGCGCTCGCTGCTTTACCGTTTGCAGGGCTATTCACAGCACAATAAAAAGCTTCAAATCTCTTTTCCACCCAGCCAGAGGAGCGCTTGATTCGCCCAGGACTTTTATTGCTCGCTTTTGAAATATTACCCTGGCTCTGAGCTGCAAAGCCGCAGATCTAGTCCCATTTGTCTGGCGAGGGCACTGCCTCAAACCAGGGGCTCCCTGCTCGCAGCTCGGTTGACGGAAACCCGGGGGTTTAGCACTCCGAGTGTCGAATGTCGCGGACGGCAGAGCCGAAGCATCTCCCAGTAAAGCCGGAGTAACTTTTTCGCTCTCCCTTTGGCTTTGCGCTGGGGGAGCAGCGTCCGTGTTTGCTCAGGGACCCGGCGAAGGCCGCGGGCAGGTCCACAGGATCTCCTCTGCCTGCGAGGGGCTGGTTTCGTTCGATTTGAAAATAAATGGGCACAGTGTGGATTTTAAGAAATAACCCAAATTTCAAAAATTTAAAAACCAACCGAGTCTCTGGGCACCAACAAATTAAGATGATTGCAGGCACCTCTTCTACTTTAAAGTTCTTATTTGTTAAAAAAGAAAAAAAGAAAACAGCAAAGCAGTTCCTACGTTTTCCACGTCTCCTTTGAGAAATAATTTTTTAAAAATCGATGTTTATTAAATCTTTTTAGTTGCCTTAAACCCTTTCTCTGGGATAAGTTTAGGAATAAATACATTAAGACTCCTCTAAATAGATAGATCTTTTCCCTTGCCCAATCTCTGGATCTCCTCTTCCTCAAAAAAGAAACAAACAACACATTTTTCCTGCAGTCTCATGCTCTTTCAACAAGTATTTCTTCATAAAATAGTTACGTTGCTCAGTATTTAAAAAAATTTTTTTTGGAAGTATTAGGAAACATTATATAGCGCGTTGCAGCTTTTTATGTTTTCTGAGTTTTTATAGATCTGAAATGACCTTTTAAAGAAATAACTCTCGGGCTGTAATTCGTTCCGTTATTGCTTCCGGAGATAGAAAATAGATCCCTTTTGTTTAAACTTGGATTGTATAATGAAAATGTAAAATAGGCAATTAAATACTCGCGGATGAGGGAATTAAGGACAAACACTGAGTGAAAGTAACATTAAGCAGACTATTCACCAATCATTGTGCTGTGGTTCTCCCAAGTGTTGAGTGCCCGTTGGAAGAAAAGAATCAGCAGTAGAGATGCTCCTCCTTCCCTTATTCCCCTTTCTTAGTAGATTTATTGTGACCATCTCAGAGACACCGGTGACCCTTTCCATTTTAGTTAATGTCTGAATGTCCAAAGGTGGCTTGCTCCTCTGGGTACAAAATTAAAGCGTTTAGAGGAGAGCGCTTTTTTTTTTATATAAGTTTCGTTGTTTTGAACTCACTTTAGAAGTCTGAGTCTAATTTGCACTGGTACTGGATTATGTCTCTATGTTCTCCTCTTCAAATATGAACAGCTCAAGGAAAGAGAAGCTGTGACTTGCTTTCATTTCGTTTTGATACTTGCTTTAACATTAGTCGTTAATGGACTTCCAACCAGAAAGCTATTTTTAAAAATTATTCCAAGATTAAATTTTAATTTTCACTTGTCATATTGATTTAGTGAAAAATTACCTTTACACATTTATTATGAATGCATAGAATAACAGTTTAATCAACTTTGCTCATTGGATCAAGATACTTTTGTAATCAAGAATTTAAAGTCGATTACAACATTCTATCTCAAATACTGGGTTTTAAATTGTTAATTACTAGTACAGTTGAAAAGACTATTTATTATATGGCTTTAAATTAATTACATCCCATATTATTGTATGTTTTGATACCATCTTTTTATCAGTGTGAGTTAGGAGACAAAATAGATAAAAAGAAAGTAAAACATACATACATCTGTTCAATAGGAAATATGATGGTTTATAATCATATCTACTTTAAAAATGTTTTATGATATTCCTTATATTAGGTATCTCAAAGTGAGGTTTGAAATTTTGAATATAAAATTAAAATTGTACAGTATTTCATGAACAATAAGAATGGGGCTATTATAAAATCAAACCAGTAAGGATTTGTGGGAATTTTATACTAGAGAGAAGTAGAAAGCAGAATAATTTAGAAGTTTACTCAATTTTTTAAAGAGAGGCTATGTGGAAATGTTATGTGAGGTCATGGAAATCTTATCTCTTGGGTACTATATTTTTAAATAATAGATGAATCTATTTTTGCCACTTCTTCCTTTATTTAAAGAAATATTTCCAGGTAGTAATACCAAGGCAGGAAGCAGAGCACACAAAACCACACAACTAATTATCTTTTTTATTTGAGGTTGGCTGGCCAGAGTGGGTGGGGCAGGTAGGAAGGAGGAGGGTTTGATTTGGGAATCTTGGCTAGAAAAAGGGATTAATGTTTTCCTTTAAAGCATTAACCATTCCGTATACCTGAAAATGGATTACCCTGGGAAAAACAGGCCCTTGCCAGAGACATTAGCTTATATTGATGTAATATTGTGAATGACCTATTCATACAGGAACTTACAAAATACTCTAAAATGATACTAACACATGCATAAAAGCTCTGTGCTTGCTTTTATGGGAGAGAATTTGTTTTATGGGGCAGCATAGTTTATTAAAACTTGTGTGCTTCTTCCTGGTTTAATGATGCCAAACATCCAAATAGCATTTGCTGTGCTAAGCATAAGTAGAGCATACAAATTTTATTAGCTAAGTGGTGAACAGATTTGTTCAACTTAGTGTTTGAAACATACTTCTACTGTTATGCTTTGGATTGATAAATAACTGTAACAAATTGTACAGATAGTAACACTTATGGGTAGAAACAATCATTGTCCTATTTGTCTTCACAAAAAATGATTCTTTCCTTTAATTTGTATCCTATTTCTTATATTTCATGGTTTAGATGTTGAAACATTTGTAGCAGACATACTGAAAGGGGAAAATTTATCCAAGAAAGCTAAGGAAAAGAGAGAATCCCTTATTAAGAAGATAAAAGATGTAAAGTCTACGTAAGTCACTTCTTGCCTTTTATTACTAATTTCTTACTTAGAAGTAATTTTTTAATTAACATTTTAATAAAGAATTGGTCATTGTGGAATTACATTTTTTATGTTCTGATTTATTTGGTGTTAAGTATTTTTAAGGGATAAAATATATTTCTACCCTAATTTTTAAAAACAAGCATACTTATCATAATACCCTTTTTTTGTGAAGGTTCTTGATTCTGTATGTGTATTTTTCTAAGCATTCTAGCAAAATCCAACTGTTCGTTTTGATTATTTGAGGAGATATTTGGATAAGATATAGGTAGGTTGAGAATTTTAATATAAATATGGAAAATACCTCCAGATACTAAAATGAATAAATGTAATATAAGTTGTAGGTATTAAAGATATATCCTGATTTTATTACTGTAACTTTTTTATGTCTTTAAAAATACTTTTATTATAAATCCATAAGCCTTTGGAATTGTCATTTCAGGGTAGGAAACAGTTTTTTCTATAAATGTATATTTATAATAGAGATTTTAAAATAGATCCGAACAATTGCTACCGATTAGACCTTGTTTTGATTTGTCAACCCTCATTTTAAAATCTAACGTTCTTGCTTTATTTTACAGCTATCTTCAGGAATTTCAAGACAAAGGTAAATTTTCAAGCTTGTCAAACTTATATATATATTTTTCCTTGTGGAGATTTTCAGTAGAATAATCTAGCACATACTGCAGTTTGATAGTTGGAATCAAAATTTAAATTTCCGTATTGTATACTTAGACTTTCAAGATGAGGGTGCTAGCTCCCCCTGCTGAGAAAAAAATTAAAAAGCATATCCAGATTCTGCACAATCTTCTGCACAATGCAGAAATCTTCTGTATTTAACTTTCTTGGGTTTTATGTTTCTTAGAGTACATTCGGCAACAGTTTGTTAAGAAATGTCTATACTTGCAGTTACACATGGGATAATTTGGTGAAGCAGAGGTGAGATGCCAACCCAATGCCATTTGCAGAGATGGTTTTATAGTTGTGATGGGAGCAGGAGGGCCCAGGGCTGGGTGCTCAGAGGTAATGTTGCTGAAGGGTAATTATTTTAAAAACTAAAAAATGTCAATTTTTGTTTAAGAACATGAGTAAAATCTTTTTCAAATGCTGGTTTTTATTAGCCTTGTGATTCTTTTGATACGAATAAATGTGTGTCATAGACATTTTCAAAGAGAATTAACTTTTATGAAATATGTGAGAGTGCGGTCACCTGTCTGTCTTCCTTTAGCTTTGAGAGGCAGCTGCTTAGCCTAGTGAAAACCAAATCAAGAAAGGCAGAGGCAGTTCTTACTATTTCGCGTTTTCAGTTCTGTAAGGGAAGCTGGGTATGGCTCTCACTTCCATGCTGCTAATTCATAGGTCATGACCTAAAGCCTGTGGATGCTGGTATGAGGGTCACAACATGAGGTCAGTTAACCTATGTGGAGGTAGGATCTGGGTTTAGGGGAAAACGGTATGGCATCTTCTAACGGGGGTTAGCAGATACCACAGAGTAATTCGTATCTCTGCCAACTGATAAGTGAGAGAGTAATGACAGTTTCAGTAAACCAAGTACTTAACCAGACAAACCTGAAATCAAACAGTTAAAGGGAGACCGCAGTTTCTTTTCACATTAAATCGTCAAGATCATTGTGCTGGAGGGAATGAGAGGAGATTTTTTTTCCATATTAAAATTTTTAACACTATTAAATAAAGAGAAGAGGAGGAAACTCCACCTCCCCACGAATACCACTTCTTTGTAGTCTATGACGAATCCTAAACTCTGGGTTTAATCCTGTTGCATTTTGCTTAGTTGGATATAGAAATAATAAATTTGTGCATTTTAATTATGATAACCTTTTATACAGTGCATTGTTTATAGAGGAATGTTAGATATCAGATTCTGCCTCTTTTCTTAAAAGACATATTTTGTTCTAGTGATTATTTATTGAACTCTCATTGTGACTTAATTTTTTGTACATTAAAAGTTTTAAGGTAGAAAGCATGATAATATGAAGTCATGGTAGAATTGCATATGATTCGATACTACGGTAGGAATTTTCCCTTTGGTGTTCTGGTTTAGGACTTGTTCAGGTATGTGGATATTAAAATCGCATTACTAAGATACATTCTTTGTCTCTAAAGAGAATAGAAGTTTATATAGTGTTTGATAGAAATTGAAAAATGAACCTAGAATAAGAGTTCAAATAACACAGAATTCAGAGGTTCCCCATAATCGTTTTCCTCAGAATGAGCCATTTGTAGTTCAATCCTGCTGTACTGGGTTAACTAATTGCCCAGAGCGCCTGCTCGAAAGCAAGCCTGCGGAGAAATTAGATGGATACCTTGGAGAAATATGAGAAGTTGAGTAATTTTATGCCATGTACCCTCAAAGGATATTCAGTTTGTTATAAAAGGCTATTCCTGTAGCTTGTTAGGAATAGCAAAGGGAAGTTAGTACAGACTTAATAGTTGCAAAGTAATTATTCAAGATACATCTTTTTTTTTTAAAGTAAGAATTTAGTAATTATCAAATCTCTATATTGAGTAAATTCAGTTCATCTAAGGATTTTTTGATAGTGCTGCATTTCTTTTTTTTCTTACATTTTCTGTTTGGGGTTTTGAATTGTCTTCATCCAAGAAGACCTGGGCAGAATTCCTTTTGGCTGCTTTTCCTGCTCTCTCTCTCTCTCTGTCTCTGTCTCTGTCTCTCTCAGGTCAATATGAGGTCACAGTGAAGTGAACAGAGGCTGTTTTTCTCCTTTTTACCTTTGTACTCCTATTTATTTCTTATACTTCATTATTTTTCTTAAATGACAGTTAAATACCATTTAATATCATTAGTGGGAGAAAAAGGACCAGGTAGAGAGTTCTTAAATGAAATGAATTAATTCAGATTTATTCATTTTTAATGTGAGTTATTAGTTTGTATAATGTACACAGATGTCTGTCGTCCTTCCTTACTTCCCTCCCACATTTACCCACTCCCTTTACACTCTAGATACTACCCCCTATCCTGAGAGTTAACAATACAGAATTTACAGTTTGAAGTTTTTCAATTCTTAAAATTATTTTAATTGATATAATTGTTGAAACACTAAGCTGCATAGATATTAGAAGATTTTTTAAAAATATTTCCATTTTTTTGGCAAGAATGGTTTGTATTGGTAGAAACTTATTTTATTACAGTGGCTCCTAGATATTGAAGCTTGTCCATCAAGTTAGTTTTCTACTTGCTGTTTATTTTCATTTCCATAGCAAGCTTAAAATTTCCCTTTTCCTTTCTTTAACTTATTAAGGTCCTCATTTTATCTCCTCATATACGCCAGTCTAGATTCTCCATTGAGGAAGTCTGACAAATTGTGACTTTAGAATAAATTATCAGTTGGTTTTCTAAATTCCTTAATTTTTCTTGTATGTTAGAAAGATTTGAATCTAAGCAACTAGAACCCATCTTGCTTAGTCTAGGCCCTGTTATTTATTCATTTGAAATATTGCCTGTTCTATCTAGAGTAGATAGTTCCTTCTTATATCCTTCAAATATCGTGCATGAGAGAGTAAATATCTAACCCTAGTTTTCTGTTCTTAGTTGCAGTATAGCCTACTAATCTAAAGTGTACTCCTGAATATAGACTTCATGCACTAGAACTATGCTCATTTTAGAATTATTTTAGAATTATGATTATTTTAGAATTTGTTCTCTGTCATATAACAAGGTCATAAGTCTCTTAAGTGTGACTTGAAGTAATTATTTTTGTAAGGAAAATGTATTACCAATTGAGTAAAGACTGTTACTGACTGAGAAGAAATAGAATTCTAATATATATTAGGTATGTGATAGAAAGTTTTACTTGTAGTTGTGTCTTGCTCTTATATTAGTCTTGTTTCACTCCAATGATGATTTAGGTATGATTATTTGCTTTATAGAATGATTAAGATACTGTGACGATAGCTATGCATGACACATAGTAGGCATTCAGTAAATCTTATAGTAATATGTGTTCATTTATGAAGGGGATTTAAGTAAATCTTGTTTTATAATTCAGTTTTCAAATAACTTTTGAGGAAATTATAAATTATTAAAAGAAGAACATACATATTAACATGAGACAAATATTTCAAGAGACTATATTTAAAATTTGTAAAATATTAGTGTCTACGGCTTTAGAAAATGTGAATACGTTGCTTTCAATTCCCTTTAGATGCCATAACTAAAAAGCTCTCTTTTTCTCCTTTAAAATATTTTTCCTCTAATTAAAAAAAATGTTTAATAGATTTCATCAAGACTCCATTGATATTGTTAAATATGCATAGATTTACTTAGAAAGCAATTTCCTTGACCTCGTTTGTATTATTAAGTTTGTTAATGGACTAAACTACTTTTTAAAATAGTAGGACTGTTAGGTAAGAAGGGGGACCCATTTTAATTTGTTCTGACGGGATCCTTAAGAACGGCAGAAAAGTCAGAAGTTTGGATGACGTTTAGTTTTCTTTCCTTTACTCTTTCTAGCATAGTATATGTTCTCTTGAAAGTTAGCTTCCCAATGAAATCTGAGCAAAAACTTGCAGCTTCCCCACCCCCATCTCTAGCTTTGTCCAAATGTGTTGAGCATGTTTGAAATTATGGGGCCTATAGTAGTAGAAGTATATTTCAGAGGTAGTGCTTGGAAATGGTATTCTTATTTTCAAACTCTGCTGCATATTTGCACACTATACATTAGCCCTCCTATGGTAGAAGAGTTACGAGGAGAATCTTATATGTGATGACCTATATCTTTCAAAGTTTTAAGAATTAAACTGTAGATTGCCTTAAGAAATGGCAAGTTACAATGCTTAATTCTGTCTATTTTACTTGTATTATTACTTGAGAAATTAGTTTAGACAAGTGAACTGAGTACAGAATTAGAAATTAATTTGTTTTCACTCCAGGAATTTTCCCTCCAAGTTTGTCTTTCATGCTCTATGTGAGGGAATGGTTATCATCTAAATTTTAGGTATATTATTTAGTTTAAGATTTACCTGCTTGTGTTTAAAATAGGATTGTATTTGACAAAACAAGCAGTAAATTGGTTAGATCACCTTCGCTGGTGGTAGAGATCATGACTGTTCATTGACTGTTGGGATTCATCTCCAGACGTTTAGGAAAATGTTAATTGATGGTGAGCCATATAAAAAAGAATGCCTAATAGTGATTTGAACCCAACTATTCTAAATTTAAAGATGTTTTTCAGAGAAATATGCTGCTGTGGTGCTATTAAGCCTTGATTTTGCTGTGATGTTTAAGTTGCCACTGAAATTATAGGAAGGGAAGTCTTGGATCATTGTCTTTTAGGCTGTTAACTTTGTATCGTTAATTAAACTTTTGAAAGTTGTGGGATAAATCAAATGCCTTTCTAGGGAAACAAGAAACAGTATTAATGAGCAACAACCCCATAATTATCCTTGTGAGTACATAACAGGGACACATTCATGTCTTTTCTTTGCGCGATAACTTTTACAAAGAAGTATTTTTAAACTGATCATTAATTTTATGGCCACAGAAATGAGATGCAAAATTTATGCTGTTGTCATTGGCACAGGCTCAAGGCACCGCTGACATTATGTGTGATTGTAATAGAATGGCTGCCAACTAATGATTCTGTAGCCATTTCATTTGAGCATGCTTTTCTTTTAGATGTCTGATTAGGCTGTAATGCTTTCAATTATGTCTGTAAATTGTATTGGATACGTTTACCTGATGCTCATTGTTGCTTTGGAGTTCAGCTTTCTATTACATAAACACAAGTTGAACATTTTCCTTCTAATTTATAGAAGCCTTTGCAGGTATAGCTGCAAATACTCAGCCCCTGGGGAGAAAAAATGCTTTCTGCTACTCAACAGCGACCCCTGTGTTCAACTTAAGTTCCTTATAATACAGCAGCTCTGTTTATTGGATTGAAAATAATAATTAGGGGGAAGGAAAAAGGATGGATCATCACTGGAACAATAGTAAAATGAAGAGGACCACTTTGAAAAATGATGTATTCTTTCAACTTAATGCAAGTTAAAAAGGGAATAACCCTGTACAGATACCACAGAGCTCCTTATAAGAGTAAGAATACTTATTCTTATACTCAGAAAGTAAAGATACTTTCAGAGTTAGTACAAAGGAAGCTTAAAAAAAAAGGGAAGTAATGAGGCCAGTAGCAGTACTTAATTTATTTTGTCTTAGATAAATATAAATATCACACTGATTTAAAAAAAATTTGGAATGAGCTTCAGTTCTTAGAATGGCTAAGTTGAAGACAATTTCACTTTAATACATAATCCCAAAAGTGTTTTTTTAAAAAAAAAACCAAAAACCAGTGTCTTTAACATTTTAGCGACCAATTTGTCTAGAATGTTCTTTTTTTTAGAATATTCTTAACTCATATTAAATGTTATTGAGTTTATAGCTTTAATAATGCTCTTTTTTGATGTGTGTATATATCTCTATAAATATAGATTGGTGTGTGCATGTGTGTATATATGTGAATATACATGGGTATACATGTAAAAATACAGCATAGATATTATCAGAGGATAATAAACTAATTCTGATTTTCAAAACTTTTTGTTTTAATTTTTTTCTGTTTATTTCCTCATAGAGTTTAATAGATTTAAGCCTGAGCGTCTGAGTGTTTTTTCAAAATCCTTTCCAAAATATTCATTGGTTTTATTGTTGTATTCTTATATTTGTAGTAGTGTAATATGCTAAGTGCTAAGTTATGGTGATGTATTTGAAGTATCCTAATACTTTTGTTTTCACAAAAAGATTTATAGTTCATGATATGAAATATTTTTGGAAAATTCATACCATAAAAATTCTTACTTTCTTAAGAATATAAGGGTACTCTAGGAACTACGAGTAACTGAGAATTTTGTGATCTTTACTGTTATATAGTCTATGAGCTGTCGTTGCATGCTCAAACAGGTTTTTACTAGCACTTTATGAGGTTCTCTCTTACCTCATATTTGAAATCAGAACACTCTTCTTTGCATAAAATAAATTTTGTAAGGGATCACTGAACGTTTTGAAAAGTGCTTTGAACATCTTGAAAGAAAGAAATTAAGATCTTAGGAATGAGCAGTATTTGTATGTGTTCCTTGGCATTTTAGTTGGGGAAGAAACATCACCATGTATGGTAGCCCTAGTGGTAGAATCACGAAGGACAACAAG
This sequence comes from Equus quagga, assembly GCF_021613505.1. Classification (NCBI taxonomy): domain Eukaryota; kingdom Metazoa; phylum Chordata; class Mammalia; order Perissodactyla; family Equidae; genus Equus; species Equus quagga. The sequence continues at coordinate 82,766,440 of NC_060274.1, read as the reverse complement.
ATAGTCATCTCTATGTTCTGCTCTTATTGTCTTGATGGGAGATGTCCCTGTCTTTACTTTCAGGGTGAGGATGACGAATACTGATGAAATGTCAGAATTATAAAGAAATAGAGATGAATATTGATTTTTAAAATTACATTGACAGCATTATCTTGAAAGAGGCTATTTCCTCTACCAAAAAGATGGTGAAAAATAGGTTTCTACCTATCAAATGGATGTCAGCAGATGCAGATATCCTTTTGGAGAGACTAGTAGCGTTTATCTGGATCTGCTCAGCAACTATGGTCTAAAAGTCATACTATAGGTACTCTAGGGTTCCTATGGAGATTTTCAGCATGCTGAGGTAGCTGGTTTTCTGTTGAATTGTTAACAGGTAACTTGAATTGTTAACAGTTAGGTAATTGATATAGTAATAAGCATACATTTTTCTTTTTCATTGAATATGGGTGAAAAATGAGTGCTTATATATAACTGGGCTAGCAAATATCTGATTCATTCTCTTTTTAAAAAAGTTATTCTAAGTGAATATGTGGAAAAAACCCAGCCCACAGATTTTATTGTGGGGAGTAAGTTACTTCAAACCAACCAACCAACCTAGGATTTGCAAATCATGTAGAAAACTAGTTAGAACATTAAAAGAGTGGTTGTGTATCATTGAATGAAAATTGAAAGTGTCTAGTTTATAAATCACCTTGTTTGAATTTAAAAGGTTTGTATAAATTTTAAAGCAGTTTTTCCCATAAAGGATTCCTGCTCTTGAAAATGCAACTGAGTATTTTTGATTTACTCTAATGTAATCCTGTGATTTTTTTTGTGTGTGTGTGAGGAAGATTGGCCCTGAGCTAGCATCTGTTGCCAGTCTTCCTCTTTTTGCTTGAGAAAGCTGGTCCTTGAGCAAACATTTGTTCTAGTCTTCCTCTACTTTATGTGGGATGCCGCCACAGCATGGCTTGATGAGTAGTGTGCAGGTCTGCACCTGGGATCTGAACCACGGACCCCAGGCTGCTAAACTGGAGCACATGAGTGCAAGCACCACACCATCCGTCTGGCCCCACATCCTGTGATTTTTAATGGAAACATAAAATGTTAATATGTCTTGAATTATCAATTTCTCATCATAATTTTTCAAATTGTTGAGTAGGTAAATGGTATTAACTTGAATTATTTTCTCTGTTGTGCTTTTCTGTTGTTGTTATCCTTATTTTGGATTTGTTTGCTTGTTTTGGATGCATACCCTTCTTCTACTTTTTTGTCTTCATCTTTGTAGAGACCACCATAATTTTAGAACCTGTATCCTTTTGTATTGGAAATAGGCAGTTGTATACTGACCTTCAAAAACTCTTACTGTATCTAAATCACAGTTGATATACATTAAAATAAGACCTGTTTTCACCTAGTTCAAAAAATTTTCTTTCCTTTTCTATGACAGTGACTGAGTTTAATAGTCAAATTTACCTCTTCTGACAAAGTAACATTTTTTTAAGATGGCAAATTATAAAAGACTTTTCTGTGACTCTTTTATAGGTGATGCAGAAGATGGGGACGAATATGATGACCCTTTTGCTGGGCCTCCAGACACTATTTCATTAGCCTCAGAAAGATATGATAAAGATGATGAAGTCCCTTCTGATGGTATGTGACATTTTCCCATAGAATATGCCTCTTGACACTCTAACGCAAAACAATGCAATGTGTAGAGGTCTTGTCAGAAAGCAGATAAATGCAGAGGCTTCAGTTATCTTACCTGTACCAGAACCATTTAAGGAACAGAAGAGCTCTCTCTAGTGGTTTTCCTAAGTATGTAGTTCCTTCTTTTCCCAGGAAATTTTCTTTACTAAAGTCTTTAGGAGAGTGCTTGCATCATCATATGAATATTATTAGTAAATTTGTTGGTTAATTTAATATTATCAGATTCTTGCTTAATTTTATTGTACTGCTTAATAGCTTGTTGTATTATTTATTTTATAAATAATGAAAAAGGTTTTTGATCTCTTTTTTTCAGAAAACTTTATACAAAATGAGTTCATAAAATATTTAATTAATTATTCCTACATTGCCTTCTCGCATTGAGACAAGTTTTTATCAAATGCTTCTTTTAATGCCCATTTTCTTTTTTTTTACTGTCACCTAAAAATACCCCACATTATGCAGTAATATTACAGTGTTTTGTATTCATTGAATTAGTATGAAGTTAATTTTTATCTCTTAGTAATTTTCAAAACCTTGCCAAAGTTGTGAAACTTGTTTTTAGTGTAGTGTGTGCTTTCTCTGTTAATAGCCAGTGGAGTACATCCGCATTATAGAGACTTTTTAAGGGTGATATATAGTTATAAATTAAGAATGTGTATTGATAAATTTGCCATGCATATTAATTTGTGGTACTCAAAGTTTCACATAGACATAGAAATGAATAATGCCTTCTGCTACTATATGATGATCAAACTGTGCAGTTCCATCTCTAAATACAATTGCTGAATGAAAATATGCTTCCTGCAACAGAGCACTCCACATTTTATGTTACCCAGATTATTCCCTTTGGAAACATAAATTGCTTTTATGAGGTATAAAATTATGTCTATTGCAGAACAGGGATAAGTCAAGTACATGCATAAGTGATAAACATTCTAACCACTGATTCAGAACAACACAATCTTTTTTTTATATTCAGAACTTTGTACAATGTGTAGCAATAATAATCATGTCCGTTTTATGTTGAATTTTACATTTTGGTGAACATTTAATTTCTATTTTTTAAAGGAAGAGATTTCTTTCTCTTATATTCCCTGTTTTTTAAAAAGATGCACATTTCTCTTCAGTCACACTTACTATCTGAAACAGAGTATTACCCTTTCTAACCTGATCTTCAAAAGCATTTCTACTAGAAGATGTTTTATAATTAATGAAATAATGTTTTTAGGCAAAACAATGAATTACTGTTTGAGTCGAACTACTTTTCAGACACAGTACAATGATATTTTGCAGAAAAGCAAAATAAAAGTGCAAAAATAAAGTGTTGGTAGGTGGAAATGAGTATGTGTGTGTACGTATACATATATGGAGACAGAATGTTTATACTCGAGAATATATATACACATACACACAGAGAATATATTCATAGAATATATATGCTTGGAATTTCTCAAAATAGCATAAATATTTTGATGTAGAAGGGTGCATTATGTGCATTCTTAAAAAAAAATTTCAACCTAAAAATCCAACAATATCTATGAGCCAGTGATTTGCGAGAAAAAGTGAATTGTTTTTAAATTATAGTACCTTTACATAATTATTGTTTTCTGTCTTATGAGTAAATAATTTATCATATGTTTGCTTTTCATAACCAAATATACAGGACATATAGCATGAAAAAGATTTATTGTTAAAGAGTTACTTTATCAATATTTGACTATTATGTAATAACTTATATATAACATTGTTTTTGTTAAATATTGGTGCATTTTCATTAGTGCTTGTGTAGGCAATTCATAAGCAGATTGAAAATTGAACTTTTAGTATTATTCATTTTTGGTATATAAAACCATTTTTGGTAGTTTCACATTTTCTAAGAATATTATAAATTAATTTTAAAACTACCATTTGGACTTTTCATTTCTGCTCTAAAGTATCATCTAGTCATATCAGTTTTTTCTCCCTGCAACTTATATTTTGTATGTGTTCTCTTTCCTTTGCTGAATAAATTTTCCTTTATTATGTGACCTCAGTCTAATGATATATTAATTATAAAAAGATAATGCATTTAACAATAAGTATAACCAAATTAGCACAGGTCAACAAAAGGCCTTTTGTCAAATCAGATTGTTGTTTTGTCCTTTTGACTTTTACCTTATGGTAGGCACTAACAAAGTATCTGAACATTGATGGATTATAAACTCTAAACATGATATGTATTTTTCATAATGCTAATGTAATTTTCAAGGTACTGAGAAGGTCAAACCTGCACATCTCTGTGTGCATTCTAAGTCTGTCTTTTCCTTTAATATTTCTTTTTCTCTGTTCCTCTGGTTCAAAAGTTCACTCAGTTCCCAAATGGCTACCTAATTTTCCAGCTATTCCCTCAAGCCATATGTGTTTTGGTTTCTTTATGGTTTATTAGGTACTGTAGGAAAGTAGCATAAGTTATATCTTCTAATGAAATTCAAGCACACTTCAGTGATGCTTCGACTTGATTGCTAGTAGCAATTAAATCACAGCCAAGGAGAATAATGCATAATCTCACAAGGTCCAGACACCCTATAGAAATTGAAAGGGGATGAAAACAGAAAACAAAAACAAAGTCTCCAAACCCTGCCAGACACTGTTTCCAGCCTGCGTTTTTTTTTTTTTTTTTTTATTGGCCAACTGCCTGATTGATAGCAAAATCATAACTTGCTGCATGCTAACAGGCAGAGTTCACTTGTAGGTTATTGTGAGCTGATAAAGGGTTAGATGGAGTTTTGATTTTCACATTGGACCTTGGTACACCAGATTAATGGAATTTCAATGAGAGAGTAGAGTAGCCACAGCTTTGTCAGAGAAACAGATGGAGATTCTATAGTCATGTCTACTCATTAATACTAGTTGCCTGAAAGGTGTGCCGCTTCTCTATACAAAAGAGTTGATATAATTGATTTTTGAGTGGTGCATTGAAAAAAAGTACTTTATTAATGACTAGAAGTGTAACATAGATGGTGACAGATTTTTGTATAGCTTGTAGCACAAAAACATTGTACTTTGTAATTTTTTTCTTTTCTCTCTTTGGAAACATTTTTTATTTTTATTTTTTGAGTGGAAATACATTTTAAGACCAGTTGCAGAAAAAGGAGAGAATAACATGCTAAATTACCTTATAAAAAAAAGAGGAAAAGCCTGTATTTTATTTATAAATGATTTTATGACTGTTGTTAGTTTTTGATATGGTAATATTTATAAAAAATCATAGTTATTAGAAATTTCATTAGCTTTGTGCTTTATTTTTTTCTGGAAAATTTAAAACAAATCGTAATGGTTTCTAGACTATTGTAGATCACTGTTAGAAGTTTTATGCTATTGTGTGACTAGATATATTGAAGTTTAATATAAATGGTGCATGTCAATAATCAGATAAAATTAGAGAGAATGAAATTCAAAACCTTAAAGAAGAATATCCCTTATTATACATGTGTTAGAATGTTTGCTTGGGCACTAAGGTGGTAAATGCAGGGTAGCCTTAAGACACTATATAATGACTTGGGTTTCCATTTTTCTACTCTGAAATCATTTTTCATTCATTTTCGCCGTTTGTGAAGGGAAGCTTCTAACCATATAGCATTGTGGAAAGTCCCTGAGGTAAGGTGAAAGGATTCAGCGAGCCAGAAGACATATATTGGCTCTGCCCATCGATGATAGGTCAAAGGATCCCAGTGGACATTTGTTACAAATCTGATTCAGTCCTAGACCATAATCACTTTGTGGATAAGAATCTGGAACCTCTAGGGTGTGAATATAGGAAGGCTAAAATGAAGCTAAGGATATAAAACAGTCATTTATTGTCCCGGTATCTTCCTAACTAAACATTTCCAAGTAACGTAGTTTACTGAAAACTGTGAGCATTGCAGGGTCATAGATCTATATGAAAAATATTGGTTTAGGAATGGAACTATTTTTTAAAGCTTGGGAATTAAGAAAAAAGGCTAAGCTGTTTTGATCATAATTAATAATATTAAATAATGATTTTTTTTTCTTTTTTGGTATACCTTTCTTTAAGAAAATCCAGTGTATGAAAATTTGGATTTATAAAACATATAAATCAGTTATTCCAAAGGATTTCTTTAAAAAGGATTATCTCCTGGATGCCTATAAATAATGAACTCTCAGAATGCATCTAAAATAAGCTTACAGATAAACTCATCCACATACATACACATAAATTTAATGTGTAAATTTTTATACATTACACATCAAACTTTTGAGAGATTTTTTGTGTGTAAAATTAGGTGTAGTTCTAATCAGTTCTTGTAGTATGATATGGTTTTTGATACTTAAAATCATATTTTTGTATTTTATTCTGAGAATTTTTATATTAGTTTGCAACTTGCATATTTCTTTGTGTACATAAGATGTATTATTGCACGTGTGGTTTCTGTTTTTTTATTTAAAAAATTTTTTTATTGAGTTCATAATAGTTTACATCAATGTGAAATTTCAGTTATACATTATTTCTTGACTGTCACCACATAAGTGCTCCCCTTCAGCCCCAGTGCCCCCCACCCCCTTCCCCTGGTAACCACTGAACTGTTTTCTTTGTCCCAGTACTTATTTATATTCCACATATAAGTGAAATGATCTGGTGTTTGTCTTTCTCAGACTAGCTTATTTCACTTAGCATAATTCCCTCTAGGTCCTTCCATGTTATTGCAAACGGAATGAATTTCTCCTTTTTTTCTGGCTGAGTAGTATTCCATTGTATATGTATACCACATCTTCTTTATCCAGTTATCAGTCGATGGGCACTTGGTTGCTTCCATGTCATGGGTATTGTGAATAGTGCTGCAATGAACATAGGGGTGCATATGTTACTTTGGATTGTTGATTTCAAATTGTTTGGGTAGATACCCAGTAGTGGGATGGCTGGGTCATATGATAGGTCTATTTTTAGTTTTTTGAGGAATCTCCATACTGTTTTCTATCATGGTTGCACCAGTTTGTATTCTCACCAGCAGTGTGTGAGGGTTCCCTTCTCTCCACACCCTCTCCAACATTGTTATTTTTAGTATTAGTGATTATAGCCATTTTAACAGGTGTAAGATGGTATCTTAGTGTAGTTTTGATTTGCGTTTCCCTGATGACTAGTGATGTTGAACATCTTTTCATGTGTTTATTGGCCACTTGTATATCTTCTTTGGAAAAATGTCTGTTCACATCCTCTGCCCACTTTTTGATTGGGTTGTTTGCTTTTTTATTGTTCATTTGTGTGAGTTCCTTATATATTATGGAGATTAACCTCTTGTCAGATATATGCTTTGCAAATATTTTCTCCCAATTGGTGGGTTGTCTCTTTGTTTTGATACTAATTTCTTTTGTGTTGCAGAAGCTCTTTAGTCTGATGAATTCCCACTTGTTTATTTTTTCTTTTGTTTCCCTTGTCTGAGAGGACATGGTATTTGAAAAGATCCTTTTTAGTTCAGTGTCAAAGAGTGTACTACCAATATTATCTTCCAGGAGTTTTATAGTTTATAGTTTTTGATTAGTTCAGTATACCATATTGCTAGCTTGTACGTGTTACAGCTGTATAAGAACAATGGTTATTTTAGTCCTTCTGTAATGTGTATAGCATAGCTTCAAGTACTTTGGTAGAAGTGAGGTGTTATAGTTTTGGGAAATGATAAAAAGTAGAAGACATATTTTTAACACTCAAGATATGTATTGTGTGATTGGAGATATAAAATACACAGATATGAAATATTTTTATTATACAAAGGTATACATGAATAAATACAAACACATAGCCTTTGAGAATCATCTTTCTCAGTTTTATGCCATTGAATGGGAAAATACATCAGCATAGAAGAAAGTGGTCAAATAAGACTGTAACAAAGCAGACTAGATAAGAAAGATTGCAAAGGTTAATTCAACATTATGAAAAAATAATATGGCTTTAATACAGTAAATTAGCAGTATTTGCGCAGTACTTGAAGAAGGGAGAAAGACATCTTGACAGGACAATGAGGAGTTCAAAGATGAATAAGACAAAGTTCCTATTTTCAAGAGACGTGTAATCTAGATGGGAAGAGAAGAAAATTCCCTAAAATAAGGTAATTAGCAATCTATGTTGTGGTAAAGCAGATTCCAAAACTAGTAACTAGTATGTATTACAATATTCAGTTGACTTGGTCTATACCAAAGCAAATGATTGGTTTCTTTGATTTTCCTCCCTAATTCGTTGACTGAAATATGTTTTGGCATCATGTTGAATAAACCAAAGCATAAACTTTATGCCCATGTTTTGAGAGGTTGTGGAATAAATTGTGGAGGAAAAGGACCTTTTGTGGAGGAGGGGAGATTGGCTCTACACCAACATCTATTTCCAATCTTCCTCTTTTTGCTTGAGGAAGATTGTCCCTGAGCTAACATCTGTGCCAATCCTCCTCCATTTTGTACCTGGGATGCCACCACAGCATGGCTTGATGAGTGGGAAAAACGCCTTTTATTTGAGTTTTGCATGTTCCCTGAGGTTTGCTGGATAGAAAGTGGGAAGAGATGCTGAAAGGAACATTTGGATAAAGTCCCCAAACTAGGTTTTCATACTGATTGATAATAATTTTATTCTCAATGCCAAGTCTTTTAGCCTCTCTGGATTTTTATTTTCTGCTTTGTGAAATGAAGAGTGTGGACCAGGTGGTTGCTTAGAAGTTCCCTAGATCTCTTAAATGCTTATGTCTACATTTCACAATTAGTAAATTTAATGGTGGCACAGAGCTGATTTGCCTGGAGAAGATAGGTTTTATGGGTGAAAACCAGAGGTGATGTTGACAGGAAGAGTAGAGGGAGTCTTGGAGATAAGTGCATGCTGGACAGTGGGAGCTGAACACCAAGTTAAGTTAAGGAGTTTACCTTTCATTTGGTGGTCATAAAGATATCCCTGAAGCAGTATACTGATGTGATGGATGCAAATTTGAGGGAGATTGTCCTGGCAGTTAACTGCAGGATGGATTAAGGTAAGGAAACCATCTAGGGAAGGCGCAAGCTTAGTGTTTGCTGCATTATTTATTTTTAATCTTGACGGTCTCTCTGTGGGGTAGATATTATCACTATTTGACAATTGAGGAAACTCAGGGATAGAGAGATTAAGTGATTTGCTCGAGGTCATATAGCTACTAAGTAGCAGAACTGAAATTTGAATTCATGTCTATCTGACTCCAAGGACCATGCTCTGCTCTCAAACGCACTATGTTTGGCCTCTTCCCCAGCTAGGATACTGTCACTTTTGGTTCAAAGGGTATTGATGAGAGCCAGGGGTTAGAATAGTGGATATTGCACTGGAAAGGAGGGGATTTTCTAGCCCCTTCCTACCCAAAGTGTGGTCTGCAGACCAAGAGCATCATTAACACCTAGGACATTGTTAGAAATGCTGAACCTCTGTCCCCAGCCAAGACCTCCTAAAATTAGCATTTTAACAAGATCCCCAGATACACATTAAAGTTTGAGAAGCTCTGTTCTAGAGTCATTTATCATATTGGCCCTTGCAGCTGAAAAGCAGGGTGAGCAAGACTATGCCATTGCACTTGGGCTGCATATGCAAATGTGTGACCAGGTATGGCACTAGGCAACAACTTGAAGTAGGTGAAAAAATATCCTCTGTGTGTCCTGCTACCTTCACTTCCAGCACTTTTCTGTGGTCCCTCAGGATCCTAATGCTGTGGCTTCCTTGCCTACACAGTGCCCCTTCCTGAGACTGCTGTCTGTGGGTAGTTGTTCCATTTTTGAACCTGTTTTCAGAGCCTCTTCCCTTTCAAGTCAAACTCTCAGTTAAGTACATTGAAAAGCTCTGATAAATTATCCTGGGAATATTTGCATGTAATAGGGGCAGTGCCCTAACTCAAGGGAGTTCAATCCCCACTCACAGATCTTCAAGTATCAGCACCAGGCCAGTGGGAAAGATGTTTTTGGCTTTTGCAGAGCATCATATCTCATAAAATTTAGGCACATGACAGGCTTGTCTTCCTTGTTGTGTATATGTGGATTTGGCCTGCAGTCTTTGAGTTTGGAGAAGTCCCAGCGTATAGCTTCCTGTTCTCAGTTGTGCCTTCTCTTTGCAACCTGAGCCAAAGGGTGAATTTAGAGTTTAAAAATCGAAAAGCAAAGGTTCTTTAAGACAGTGGGCTGACCAACTTGATTTTAGAGGAAGGCATGGTAGCCTGGCACAGAATTCCAAAGAGAGCTTTCTTTCTCTGAGACCAACACCTTGGAGGTGGCTGTGCTGGTGGTTGGGGTAGCATCTTCAAGGAAGGAAAAGGGATTAAACAATCTTTAATTAATATTTAGTGAGAAATACATCAGGCACTGAACCAGACTCTTTCATGCACATTATTTCCTTAAATTGGCTCCTCCTGCAGGGGAGGAAGACATTTGTCCATATTTTGCTGTTGTGGAAACCGAGACTTGGCAAGGTTTAGGTCTCTTGATCAGAACACCTAACTCATAAGTAGCAAACCTTAATTCCTTTGGTCCTTCTATGCCATGCTACTTAAAAAATTAGACTAGGTTTTTTTTCTTCTAATTACAACAGATGGTGCATATGGCTAAAAATAAAAAAGAATAGAAGGGTATGCAATAAAAGGTAAAAGCCTTTTCCACCCCACCCTAACGCCTATGTCAGCTCCCCAGAGGCAGCCACTTGTTGCGGTTTCTTCTGTAGGTACCATAATAACTTTGGATTCTGTACTTCTATAGAATAGAAGTATGCTTGTTTGATGTACCTTGGACAGTATCTGTTGACTCCCTCTATGATGGATGATTCCTCAAACCTCCTCTCCCGCTTCTGCCTCTTGATTTTTTGTTATTTTATTTCTAGTTCTTTGTGTGTTTGCTTTTAACTTAATGTTCTTCTTATTTTGTAATGTGCCGACCTCAGACAGTGCCTACTGACTCTTTGTTAATAAAACATGAGGAAATTAGTACACCTAGCCTTCCTTCCATTTCTCTTCTCACTTTTCAGTTCTAGTTTGTTAATCAAATTATTTTTGCTTTGTTAAGATCTATAACATTTATATTTGATTCTTGAAGTTGACTGTGCTTTGTCTACAAGTTGGATTTTAAAAATTGGTCTTTTTCCCTCATGCTATCGATTTTCCTCAAATGTCTGGAGAGCCTTGGTTATTGATTTATGAGTGAAGGACCCGGTGGGATAGTGTAGGTAGCTTATGTGGGGTTCCTTTGCTTTTGCATGTCTATTACCCTGAAAGGCTTTTCCTTTCAATGGGAGGTCTGATTAGGGCTTGTGAATGAAGTGGGCTAGGCTTGCCTATAGGCACCTTGCCTACAACGCATCTTAGTAAGGAGCAAAGAGGCAGACTGGGACCCCCACAGTTGTCAAAATAAGTAGGACATTCTCAGGGGGAAATTGAATGATTTTATTTCATTATAAATATTTCAATAAATATTTTATATTTATTTTATTTAATTCATTTATTCATTTTATTTCTTTCCTAGTTACAGGTTTTTAATCCTCCTGTCCTTTTTTGGTGTTGGGTGGGGGCAGTCTGGAACTGTCTGAAGCCCTGCTCAGCTTCTCTCTCAGTTTCTCTTCCCTCCCTGGGAGCCCTCCCCAGGGAGCTAGTGTACCTTGTTTAGAGAGTAGAATTCAGGAGCTAGTCTGAACACAAATGTCTTTACCGCCAGCTGCTTTTGAGGATAGACTCCATGGTTCTAGCTGCTTTGATTACAAGTTCTTTAATGGCTGACCCTCCTTATCATCCTGTAATTGCTTGTTGTATCTCTGAGGCTCCTTTGGGAAAACGAGCACTTACTCTCCTTGGGCTCTGGTGTCTTCTGCTATGTCTCCATCACTCCAGTTTCATATGCCTTCCAGTTGCTAGGAATTACTCAAAATTTTTGATCCATTGAAGATACTCTTTCGGGATTGCCAATGTTATTAATGTTCTGTTCTTTAAAAACGAAAAGAATTTCATGGGGACTTGTAGGAGGCAAGTTTGGTGCTCAGTCTATATCCCTTTTTTGATGACACCAAGAGGCTGCTTTATCCTAAAACATTTTCACAACTGATCTATTGCAATCAATCCTTGGGAATGAAGTATGTTCCCTGGCTACGGGTCAAAGGTAGTCCAAATAAGTATGTCAGTCAGGCCTTAGATGACATAAGCAATAGATGCTGTAAGCAGTAGAAAAGAACTATCCCTTCCCCTAAAAGAACTGCAGTCTTGTTGTGGATACAAGATAGTTGAAAACCATATCAACTTTGTTCAAATATAGAAAAGTGTGGGTTGACGCTAAATACTCTAGGAGGTCAGGAAAGGAAGAAGCTGTTACAAACTGGTGTCAGTAAATGTATGATGCAAGAAATTGGGGTTTGAACTAGAACTTAACAAGGATGGGTAGAATTTTCATTAGTAGAGAATGGAGGGGAGAATGCTTTTCAGATAAGCTGAGAGAATGGAAACAAAAGGAAGTGGGGCTGGAAATCGGGGTAGTTTGAGGAACTATGAAAAGACTAACATGACTGAGAGAGGTTGAAGAAGACTGGGAGATGAGAATTGACAAGGGTGGCATGTGAATAGCATTGCTCCGGCTTCAGGTCCTAATTTGGCCACTAACTGAGTTACTATGGTTAAGCTGCTACCTTTGTGAATTGGTTTCTACTTCTTTAAAATTCCTTAAAAAGAATTCCATTATTTTAGGCAAGGTAGAATTTAGTATTGAGGACTTTAAATGGTGTCATGAGTTGAGTCAGTAAGCAAAATGAGTATCCATTTTAGACTTCTGAGCAAGAGAATGTCATGATGAAAAAGATTTTAGAAGTATTTAACTAGTTGTGGGATATAGATGGATTCAAGGGGATGAAAACCTGTAGTCTATAAGATAAGAAGACCATTCTATTAAGCCAGATGTGAAGTGATCAGAGACTAGAATAGCGACAGTGAAACTGGAAAGGAAAGGATACATCTAAGGAAGAAAGGACAGGACTTGGTAAGTAGATATGTGTAGAATTTAAAAAAGAGAAAGGCCATAGATGATTACAGAATTCTGAATTGGATGACTGGGAGAATTGCCTGAAATTTGAAAATTGGGAGAACAGGTTTGGAGGAAGATGAAAATGAGTTTGGGTTTGAAAAGTTGAGTTTGAGGTAAGGGAGCACATCCAAACTGCCTAGTAGTTATCTAGAAATATGGGAAATCAGCTGGAGTGAGCCTTAGCTTGCCCTTCTCTTTCTAGTTTCATGCCTTTTTGTGCGGATAGTGGGTGAGACCTACGTCAGTCACCCTAAAAATGAAGCACAGTGGTCGAGAACGGGTTCTGTGATCATACTGCCTGGGTTCAAATACTGGCCTCTTCACTGCTTATCTCTGTGACCTCAAGCAAAGTTACTTAACCTATTTGAGTTTCCTCACTTATCAAATGAGGATAATAATACCACTCATATCCTAAGGCTATTAAGAAGATTAAACAGGATAAAGCATACAGAGAGCTTAGAATAGTTTCTGGCTCATAGCAAGGATATATTAAATGCATGATATTATTGTTATCCAGGCTATTTGGGGGATTGCCTTGGATAGGTGTTCCTTTCTGTGCTTGACACAGCTATGTGCCTGAGGTGTTGTCTGTCTTCTGTACTATATAACTCATATGTTTCACTGGCTAACCTGGATTTTGTAGGATTTGCAATTGGAAGTTTTAGAGATTCACAGTACTTGATCATTTTTTAAACTGAGTATTCTGTGTTGAAAACTGTTAGTGGTTAAATCTTCTGTTGTACGTTTATCATACCTTTGCCCAGAACAGTTCCACCTCTCTGTGCCTTTGCTTTTCTCTATAGAGTAAATAATGAGAATATGAGAATAAAGAAATTTTATACCTGCAAAAGTTTTGTGGATAGGTGTCATGAGCCCATGGAAAGAGTTACTCATTTTGTATAGGAGCTCAATTGCCAATGACTAAAAAATTTGTGGACTTTTGAGAGTATTTGAATGAGTTTGAACTATATTAGAAGATTCATAAAGCTATACATGGGGAAAAAAGTGGCCCTGAAATTATTAGGAAGGAAGGGTCCAATCAGTGTCTGATTATTCTCATTCAAGAGCCAAGTGGGATACTATTAAAGACAATAACAGGTCCAAACAGAAAGAGTAGTACACACAACTCAAATGCAGGGCTGGAAAGGCATTAGCAGCAAATAAATGTTCTTTTAACAAATAAACCCAGAGTAGATTAAGGCAAATTTTTTTTTTTCAAAGATTAAACATGGAATGCAGGCTTTGGTATCTGCTTACCAAACTATTTTTTCAAAACTGATAGCTGATATCAGGATCCTTGCTTCAGTACTTGAAAGAAAATTGGATACACTTGCTATAGGTTTAAAAGTAATATTCATACTATTGAAGAAAATGTCTCTGCAAGAAAGGTGTAAGAATCAACTTGAGTAAATTATTTTCCTGAGGAGCTTTTTCTCTACATTTGAGTAATGCCTTGCAGTATGGAATTGGAGGTAAGATTAAAGCAATTTCTTTATTAAATCTCCTAAAGTTATGGCTTTTGAGAGCACGTGCACTAATTGAGTTAAAGGGATGACTGACTTTACAGAGTCCGTCAACACTTTAGGGGTAGAGTCTAGGATTCTTAATTCTTTTTCTTTAATAGTCTTATAGAGATATAATTAACATAACCATAGAATTTATCCTTTTAAAGTATATAGTTCAATAGTTTTTAGTATATTAACAAAGTTGTGCATCCGTCACCCCAATCAATTTTAGAACATTTTTCTTGCCACACAAAGGAAACCCTGTACCATGAGCAGTCACTCTCCTTTTCCCCCAACTCTGTGCCCCCTGCCCCTCCATGGGCCCAGGCAACCATGAATCTGCTGTCTCTCTCTATAGATTTGCTTAATCTGAACATTTCATATAAATGCAGTCACAAAATATGTGGCCTTTTGTGTCAGGCTTCTTTTACTTGGCGTGATATTTTCAAGGTTCATCCATATTGAAGCATGTATCAGTACTCATTCCTTTTTTAGCCCAGTAATGCTTCACTTGTATGGATATACCATATTTTGTTTGTCCATTCATCAGTTGATGGATTTTTGAGTTGTTTCCTCTTTTTGGCTATTATTACTAATGCTGCTATGAACATGTGTGTAAAGGTTTTTGTGTGAATACGTTTTCACTTCTCCAGGGTTTATACCTAGGTGTGGAATTAGTGGGTCATACAGTAACTCTGAGTTTAACTTTTTGAGGAATTGTCAAACTGTTTTCCGAAGACCTGTACCATTTTATGTGTGAAGGTTTCCATTTCTCCCCATTCTCCTCTGCTTATGTTATTGTCTGTCTTTATTTTAGCCATCCTATTGGGTGTTAAATGGTATCTCATTATGATTTTGATTCGCATTTCTCTATTGACAAATGATGTCGATCATCTTTTCAAGTGTTTTTGGCCATTTGTATATCTTCCTTGGAGAATGCCTACTCAGATCCTTTTCCAGTTTTTTAATTGGGCTGTCATTTTATTGTTATATTCTAAGAGTTCTTTATATATTCTAGCTGCCAATCTCTGGTATATCAGATATGTGATTTGTAAATATTTTCTCCAGTTCTATGGATTGTTGTTTCACTTTCTTTATGGTGTCCTTTGAAGCACAAAAGTTTTTACCTTTGATGAAATCTAATTTGTTGATTTTTTTCTTTTGTTAACTGTGCTTTTGTTGTCATATCTAAGAACTCTTTACCTGACTAAAGTTTCTTAAGTTGTTCCTAACTCAAGGCTAAGATATTTCTCAAAATACTGAGTTCTTTTTTTTTTTTTTTTAATGAGGAAGATTGGCCCTGAGCTAACATCGGTTGCCAATCCTCCTCTTTTTGCTTGAGGAAGTTTGGCCCTGAGCTAACATGTGCCAATCCTTCCTCTATTTTGTATGAGGGTTGCTGCCACAGCATGGCTTGATGAGTGGTATAGGTCTGCACCCGGGATCTGAAGCTGCAAACCCAGGCCGCTGAAGTGGAGCACACTGAATTTAACCACTACACCACTGGGCCAGCCCTAAAATACTGAGTTCTTTTGCTCTAAAGAAATGTGAGGTTAATATACTAATTAAAACAGGGACATATTCTAGCCCACCTTTAATGTTATTGCTGCTTAGTGCATATTTAAAAACTTGCGCAAATGGCAAAAAGTAATTTTCTTGCCATGCCTTTTTGGCTCAATGAACTCTTGAATTCTGTAGCCTTTAATATCTCTAAGAAAAAGAATTCTTGCTTTGTGTTGCTGCATATGATATCACTCCTCTCACTTCTAGCAATATCATCCATGCCTTTTGAAATGTAAATGCGAAAAGGTTTATTGCATTACAAATATAAATGTACAATCACATGGCTCTTGCGTGTCAGTTCTAGTTTAACAAATTATTTCAGAGAACATATAGTCCAAGTAGATTATTTTGTTGTTTTTCTAGCTCTTTGGGGCTAGGCTTTTCAGTATGTGGTTATGGTGGTGACATCTAAGGGCTACTAGGTTCATCATCTTAGGAAAAATGATTACTAGTTTTAGCTTTCAAAAAGAAAGTTCGTTTGTTTCTTTGAATTCATCGCTTCTTTGTAAGGACTTTTTTTTTTTTTTTCCTGTGTGTCAGTCACCAAACTGAGTACTTGCCAGATAAGGGAACTGAGACACAAGGAAGCCATGTGAATTATCTGCTCAGTATGTGGTCTGCACACTGGTCCGGGTCTGTGGTCTATTTGTTACTGGTCTGCAGCAATGTAAGTACAGAAATTGAGAGTAAGCACTTAGAAGTGTTTATAGCATTTTGACATTCCTGCATTATCCAAATGTGTGATCACTATTTTTTTCTAGTAATTCATATTTTTATATATATACATATATATACACATACATGTATATGCACACACACACATATATTTTTAACCAGAGTATTAATTTGTGGTGTCTTGAGGGGAAAACTCCTTTACTATAGCTGGAGCATTGATCTAGGGTCATAGAGAGAATTAATTACAGTAGTCTCAGAGCTCTTAACTTCTGATTTTTGGTTGTTTTTTTGACGTCATATCTTTCTCTATATCTTCATCCATAGTCATGTTTTAATTTAAATGTTAGATTCATTTTCACTATGGAGAAATTTTAGGGATTCTAATTCCATATTTCTTATCAAATGTACTTTCAAGTTTCTATCTCATAATCAGATATTTAATTATATTTTCAAATGAGAGTCCTGAGAGCAGTCTCCAAGTTTGAATGTTATGAAGCAATGGTGCGACCTCAAAGCTGCTCATTTGGAACATCTAGAGAGAAGGTTAAGGTAATTTGAATACCATCTAGTGCTTTTCCATGCCTAAAAAGCAGAAACGGATAGTGTCATACTTAGACTTTATCGGAAACTAATTTCAGTTCAGAGACGTGCTTTTATGTTGTTTTGTTTAAATGTCTCTAAAAGGTCCTCCTTACTTTTTAATACCACCTGTAAGCTTTACGCTTTTGAACATGCCCATTGCTTTCTTTAACACTAAGGAGGTTAATAAAAAATATTATTTTAATATCAAAAAATAGTAAAATTCTTACCATGGGTAAAAAGAAATACACTCATATTTCTTTCATAGAATAGGACCTATTTTGATATTGGTATCCTGGGGTCTGTGTCCTGGGATCTATGTATACTATAAACTTCTAATATGCTTAGAATAGGATTTCTTCGCTAAAAGAAAATGTATCTTATAAGAGATAAAGAATTGATTTTTTTAAATGTAAGTAGTAAGAAAGGGTAACAATGTTGTATGTTTTAGGCAGAGTGCTAGATGGAATAAAAGTTTAATTCAACAGATTTTACTGTGTGTTTTTTTAGACTGGGGGAATAAAATGATTAATAAGATGTGTCACTGCCTTTAAGGATCTTATAGATTAGTAGAGGAAAGAGAGATGTAAATATCAATTCTAACTCAAGGCAGATTGGTGTAATCACTACTGTAAGACATACAGAGGAGAAAGAAGATGATAATTATGATTGGAATGAAGATAGCCTTGACAATAGTGGAGGTGGCATTTCAGCCAGGTCTGGAGGAATAAGGCTTCTGATCTGTGGAACATGGAGGTAATAGCATTTCAGATTTGTGAAACATCCCTGGTAAAGGGATGTATTGGTTAGAACTCTTTTAGAGCATGGGACAGAAAAGAAATCCAGCTCAAACTGATTTAAGCAGAAAGGGGAGTTTATTGGTTTGCCTGTGAGAGAAGGGTAGAGTTGGAGTCCTGCTTCATGCCCACCAGGATCCAGGGGGGTGTTCGAACTATGAGTATTCCCACTCACATCCTGCTTTCCTGTGTGCACCTTCCTTTAAGATGGCCACCAGCTACCTGCAACTTCTTTGATATTTTCTGCCAGCTTAGCAACTCCAATGGGAAGAGAGATCTCTTAACAGTGTAGCAGAAGTCCTTGGCTTGGGTCATGTGCTTATTCTGAATCAATCACTATGGTCTGGGTGGGAGATGGGGGTAGGCATTTGGGGGTGTGGGTTTAGGGGTGACGATGTGGTGCTCCAGTTGGCCAGGACTGGGTCGTATGACCAAAAAGGAGTATGTAGGGGGTGAGGTCAGCCCCACCTGAACCACTTTGAGATTGGAGGGGTGTCATTCTCCAAAGGAAAATTGAGGTACTCTCACTGAAAGAAAGAAGCAATTCAGGGCAGGCAAAAACAGGTGTTTACTACAAGGCAGGACATTATGAAAGTATGAACTTAGACGTTGTAAAAGCATTTATAGGGAGATAGGAAAATAAAGGACTGCGGTAGACAGTATTCTTAGATACACAGTCAGCAGTGGGTATTTCAAGCTGATTAGAGGAATGTCATTAAAGCAGCAGGTTAAAATCATTATTTAGCTTGCTAAATTTTGAATTGATTTATAGAGAGAAGAGCTGGGGGTGAAAAAAAAGTGTTGTTAAGAAAGCTAACTGTCTAAACTAGTTAACTTTTTTTTTTTTAATCTCCAAACCTTTCTTAAGGGCTGATTTTCCAGTTAGTGTGAAGTTTTGTTTTTATTTTTTTTAAACCCATTTGCTGCTTAGCTATCCTATTCTTTATCTCTTTGTAGCAGTGTGTATGCAGAAAAGATTAAATAGATGAAAAAATATAAAAAATATAAAATATTGGAAATATAAAGGATTAAATAGATGAAAGAATCACCTACTTTTTAGCATCTCTATAAAAAGGTAGAGTTGTGTAGATTATAGCTAACAAAAATTAGATTATTTGAATTTGTCTTTAACAAATCTGATTTTTATTTTTCTATAATTTGTATTTTTTTTTAAAAAAATTGAGGCAGTTAACAAAGATAAACATATTACACTGAGGTTAAAAAAATGAGTTAGGAAATCAAGGATTGGGAGAAGGACAGTAGAGAGGAAAACTAAAGTGAAACTGGGATTCATATTTATGTCTCAAATGCATACCATAAGTACTCTAAACTTTTACTGGAGATCAACCACTTATTTGTCCCTGAGCTTTCCATCAGCCAATGTAAAGAGGGAAAACTGATAGGTGCATGAATTATAGTGTCTTTGATATACAAATAAATAAGGTACTCAAGAGATGTATAGCTCTCAGTAGTACTAGAACTTAGCAAGGTTTCTTTCAAGGAGGCTCAAAAAAGGATACTGTGTGATTTGGTAAATAAAAACCCTTAGAGGTATATTTAGTAATGCTCTGGAGTCCTTCCTTAAAAAGATCCATCAACATAGGTTGATAGCATAATGTCAAAACACAGTTTAGGACAAGTCATTTCATGTGGGGCTAAAATAATAGTCTTGATCAGGGGTTGGCGATCTACGGCCCATACGCCGAATCTGGCCTGCTGTTATTTTTATAAATAATTTTTATTGTAACACAGCTATATCCATTTGTTTACATATTGTCTGTGGCTGCTTTTTGCTACAACAGGAGCAGTAGGTAGTTATGACAGAGACCAAATGTCTTGCAAGACCTACAGAATATTTCCTATCTGATCCTTTACTGAAAAAGTTTGCCAAATTGCCATACCCTGGTTTGGATACACAACTCTCTGATGGATTGGTTTAAAGTTAAGGTAACACATAAAGTATGGAGAGCAGAAGTCTCAAGTTACAAATTTGGCCTATGAGATGTATTTCATTTGACCAAATCAGTATTTGCTTTTTGAAAATTTACACCAACCTCCCTCCCGCCCCCCAAAATTGAGATTTCTGCCTTCTCTGGAAAAATTGGATACTCTGGCAACACTGGGCTTGCACTGTGTTTGTCATCCCCTTTAGATGCACCGTCTCTTTCCAGTTTGCATCCATATTATTCTGCTACCTCCCAGTCTTGGTCTCCTTCACATGCTTTTTTGGTAACTGGAGAGATTTAGTTTTTGGCCCCTGAATTTGAGGAATAGCCGAGCTGTACATTCTTCAGCTATGATCAAATATATTGGTTTTTGGAATGGTACTGGACAAGGGAGAAATTGAATATATATTCTTTGACTACTACTTGGAGTTTAGTTATTCTGTGTTTCTACTTACAGTCGTATCTTTTTAGCCAGCAGAATTGGAGGTAGGGTTGATATTCTCTTAAGAAGATGAGGAGCTTGTCAAGGATATGTGCCTATGTAGAAGACCAGCACATCTGTATGTGTAAGTGGGCTAAAGGGTTTGGTCCCAAAGGCAGACCAAATTTTCCCCAGAAAATAATTCCCCTTCTATTCCACTACAGAGACAATGGGTAGCTGAGGACCAAATGACATATCTCTTATATTTACTACTTTGGTTCATCAGCTGCCATATTTAACAAAGTTGATAACGGGTAAAGCTATCACCATGGAAATGAAGAGTAAAAATCAAATTTGGCAAGGAAAATATTTATCAGATTAATTATTAGTGACCTGATAAATGTTAATTTATCAGATTAAGCAAGTAGAGATAAGGTTTGTAAGGAATGCATTATAAGACAAGTGAAAATTTAGTTTGTTGTAGGAGGGGAGCTGGAAGTGGAGAAGAGAGAGAGAAATTGGTGCACTTCTGAGGAGTCCAGGCCTGAGAAGGACCTGACTAAAGGCTCCTTGGTCATCTTTGTAGGTAGGGACAGGGGAGAGTAAGTACCCAGAGGGAACATGGGGGAGAAACAATGGTAGGCTTCATGATTAGGTTCTTTTCTGGAGAAAATGATACCATCTATAAAGAAAATGGGAAAGTAGATAAGAAAGATCAAGTCTGTTGAACTTGAAGGAGTATTGAGAAATTCTGTCAAAGATATTTAAAAGGGAGTCTGAGATATGGGATAGAGATATGGAGAATCATTGATTTATTTGCCTAAACATGTTGAATGTCATGAGATAGATAAGACTTGCCTGCGATTGTAGAAGGAGATAGATTAGGAGGTTCAGAATAGAGACGTCTGCCCCAACTTTCCTCACAGGGAAACCGGGAGAGTTGCTGCTTTTGCTTCTAAACATATGATCCTAATTTACAGAATTTTAGAAGCCATTAATTACTGTCATTCCTTAGTATGATTATACAGATATGGGGATACTTTTTATCTTGGTAGTTTTCTCTGGCGTTCATTTGAGTCCTGGTATGTTCTAAGGCTTTTCTTTTCTCTTTGTTTTTATGGTCTATTTTCTTCCTTGTAATTCAGGCATCGTGTTTGTTAACTGTGTTTTGCCCTAGCAGCTTTAACAATATTAAAGCAATATTCAAGGCAGACCAGATATACTTCTGGTATCTAAAATGAAATTTTGAAGTTTTTTTTTTATTGAGGTTATGATAGTTTACACCATTGTGAAATTTCAGTTGTACATTATTATTTGTCACTCATCTTATGAGTGCGCCCTTGACGGGTTTTAAAGAGGATAAATTTTGTACTTCATCATATCAATGATCAAATTGTATTCTTTTGGTTAAGTGCACAGATTATGGTATCACATATGCTTGGGTTCAATCCTAGTTTGACATTATGATTTTGGAAAAATTCTTTTCTCTCTAAGCCTTAGTTTCTTTATTTGTAAAAATAGGGATAGTTGTAGTATCTCATAGGATTGTTGTAAGGATAAGTACCTGACACATAGGACTTGACCATTGTTAGCTCTTGGCTATTATAGTGTCATAAGATGACTAAGGGATTGAATGATTAACTTGGTTTTAGTATATATTTTCTCTGGAATTTTAACCCATGTTTGAACCTATGTAGTTTAGGTTGTGTTAGATGATATTTCATTTAATCATGTCATATTGTGAGTAGCTAAAAGATAAGTTGATAACACTAGGATTGTGTTTATGGTTTAATATTCAACTTTTTACTATAAATGTGGCGAGAAGTTTAATGTGGTGGTTCACACATATCCCAGCCTATATTAAATTTCAGTGATTCGTTTCTTTTTTATTTGGGTGAATTATATTTAGCTTCCTGTCTCTGTTAAACAATAGGAAAGTAATGAAACAATAGCATATGAATTTGATCAAAATGAGCCCTAACCCTGAGAACCATTAACTAGATTATTTTGTCAGAAAGATGCCAATATAATAAAAATGTGGATAATTTTGAAATTCCAAATGGCTCCTTTCTTTGATTGGCCATTTGCATACTTAATAATAAAAAAACCAAGATACGTAGTTGTTATAGAGTTAAATTAAGACAAAATTTTATAAATCAAGTTACCTTTTAAATGTAGTAGGAGGTAACTTTTAAGAGAACTTGTTAGTGGATCCTGTTTTACAAAAGGAAGAGTTATTTTTTGTGACAATCATTCCCTATTTTAAAAATCAGGTTCTTAAATGTTTGGGTTTTTTTTGAAGAAATAAAGCTGTTTCATGTGACAAATGTTTTATAATTAATTAAAATTGAAGTCTTAATATTGTTGTCTTGAATTTTATCAACTGGAATTTTGCAGAGTTGTCCTTTGGATGATAAAAATATATGAAATATAAGTTACTGTGATTCTTTATATGCATAATATCTGGATTTTGTATAATAGTAGCTACTTTTGTTCCTCAATATATTTTTCTTGCTCTGTTTTACTTCCCATTGAGCTTTTATAAGGTGTCTGTCATCATGGATTATTTCTTCTCTGTTGACAGTATTTTAAATTCTCTGTTCTGTTCTATCTGATTTTCATCTAACATTAAAATACATTTAATGTATTTTTATGAATCCTTATAGATACAGGAACGTATTAACCTGTATAAATACAGATACTTCTGTGAACTAGCTGCATTCCTCTGAGATTACAAAAACATTGCTAGTCTGTTATTTAGTTAAATATGAAGGTCGAACAGCTATTTATCCCAAAATTATGGTGAGGAAATGTGTCCTAAGAAGTTGAGATGCTGATGTCCATTTTTAATTTTGTAACAGTTTTTCAAACAAGCAATTTGAAGTATGCACACACAATTTTAGTTAGATAAGGAAAAGTGAGTTAGGTATAGTTTAGATAGAGCATATCCTCTGAGATTAATTTTTCCATCCCTGTGGCTGTCAGTGCTCACAACAGGGATTCAGATTGTGCATTGAGCAACTCATGTTAGCAATTCATATCCTATCCTTCTGCAATATGCTAGAAAATGTATTAGAAAAGGTTTCAATGAACATCGATCAAATTAGTGTGTACCTGTGATTTGACTAAGCTTTGTAAATTCAGGCCTTGCTTTTATACTTATAAACTAACTAACCAAAAAACTTTTTTGCCTTATCAAATTTATTTGTTAATGAAATCTAATTGTTCTGTTGCCGGTTGGTTTTTGAGACTAAATCCAAAGGCCATCTGTCAATGTAATTGCTGATATATTAAGTGAATCAACATATTTTTATATTGTGAAATTATATATTCTTAGGATTTAAAAAATCAATACTCTGAATTTTTGTCTTTACTATCTTCTTAATTTTCTTATCTTATTATCTGACCTTCTTAAGCTAGATTAATATAAAACAGCTGTTATTTATAGGTGGTAGTAGACAAGGAAAGTGATGATAAAAAAAAAGCAAAATATCTCCGTCAACATAGGCTTTGCCCGTCACTGCTGAGCGTATACCCATCTTACATTTCAAAAGTATGACGAAAACTGATATTAAATTTCTCATAATTGCATAAATTAACAACCTACATTATCTTTTCCCCATCATGCTTTGACTTGGAACATATTTTGAGATGTTACTGTTTCTTTAGCATTCTTTAGATGTCACAAAATGGGAAGTGCTTTTTTTGTGTGAACAAAAAATAAATGAAATGCTTTTTTAGAAAATATGAAAGTCAGTTATTTAGTCAGGAGATCATCATGTGTAACCATTATCTACCCATAATTCTCTTTTTGGAAAATATACAGAATTTAAACAAATGCCATTTTTGAATGTAAAGCAAAAGAAAAAATAGAAAAAAAAGATAGCTTTGTTTTTCACAACAAAGCTATGACTAAAATAGTATTTATTGCATGTGGATCTTACGAAGTTGGGTCAGGTCATCAATGTCCTTTGTTAGTGCCTACGATGAAAAGCTAAGATTTCTTTGACTTTTTACTATATGTTAGTTTATCATTCCCAATTAATATGGGGAAACCTTGAACAGTTCACTGGTATGGTATTTAGAATCCGTTATTAGGGTATGATAGGAAGGATGTAGTGACTTGGTGGTAATTGATTTATCCCCATCATACTGAACCTCCCGCTCTTCTTCCACTTTGTCCTCCCTTGGGCAATAATCACAGGGTCGAGCTGCCAATCTGTAGACTTAATTTTTTCCAGCAGTACCATCTGGCTCCTTGGCACCAGAAGTTATATTGGTTCTTTGTGGTTGCTGCTGAATTTGTCATATTGTTAGACAGCTGATGGGATATTTCTTGCTATTTGATCCTAATTTTCTTTTAACTAATTATCGATTTTTATTTAGAGAATCTTCTTTAGCCATTTCTGAGAGCATGGCAGAATTTTTGTCAAATGAATAGAATGCACCTAAACAAATACTATGTGTCAGCCTTGAGATTCTCCTCTCTGTATTGTATTCCGTCTAGTTCTTTAGTAGCCCTCCCTTTGAAGAGAGATTAATTGAAAGTTAATTGTGGAGGTTTTCTGTTTCATTCAAAGCCTCGTATCTCTGTTTAAAAATTATTTGAATGTGTATTTAAAATCCTGTTATGACTGCTGTCATCTCCCAGTAAAAGAATATTTAGAAATCCCTGTCAGGGGCACAGGTAACCTTCTGACATCCAGCAATACTTTATCCCCTTTAAAAAATGACCATTTGTGTGTGTATCTTGTTTTTTATTTTGTAGAGGAGGTGGTTTTACAGTCATGCCTAGTAACAAGCATAAACAATTTAAAAAAATAGTTGTGAGAAGCACATTTTAGTTTCAGTAATTAAAAAAATTGCTTACGCACACATTTCTGCATACTTAAGTAGTTGTTTCACATTGCATGGTAAACTAGACATTTTTGATGAATGCAAAGAATTATTTGACCTATTTGTTTCTAAAGTAAAGATCATGAACAAAAATAAATTATTGCTTAAACTCTTAAAGAATCTGCATATAAAACAGTTCATTTTGATAAGTATTCATCTTATTAGATTGTATTTGTTTTGAATGGAATAAGATACATTTTTTAGAAAGTTTTTAGAGGTATTCATTCTTATAGAAATGTTTTTCCAGAGTTTAAACTTTTAATTAGATGTTATGTAGTCTATGTTGTTTATAATAATGACAGGCTACTGATATGTTAGAAATGTTTGCTTCAAATCCTTATTGTTGCTGGTAAGTGAGTGTTTCAAGTTCTTAAACGGTGATTTAGCTGGGGTTATTTTAATACCACTCTATTAGAAGCCTACTCTCTGAAAATTGGACTTTGCAGAACATTTTCATTTTATGTTAGATAAAATATACAGCCAAATTGCTGTAATTTGGTCATGTTGTGATGTTAAATTCAGTTGTTTATAATTGTTTTGGTTCAGAGTATATGGAGAAAAGGAGCAATAAATGTCACTCTGTAAGGAGAGGTAAATCAGATGTCAGTGAAATGATTCATGTGCTAACTGGAATAGTTAACATGCATTTTATTCTACTGTCTAGCAGGAGGAGGTGGGCTATAGAAAAATGAATTCTTCACTAAATAATTTACAACAATTATATCAAATTTTAATAACTTCAGCTAAGGAGGCATACATATGATTCATGTTCTCACAATCACCTACATTAGAGATTAATTGTGCTTTCTTTAAACAAAAATGTACTCTTATAAATGTTTTTAATTGGTAAATCATGATTAGTTTTATCTTCATAGAGTAGCATCATTTGATCAGTTTTTAGCTCTAACTTAATGTGAAGCTAAAATATTGCAGCTAATCTGTTGTTTCAAATCCCAGCTCATTAGAATTTGCCCCTAATACCAAAAAATGCCCTGAATTGTTTGTTGCCTTTATCTTAACTCAAATATGTAAAGGGGACAGTAGAGCATTTTTCTTTGGAATCACAGAGAGTTCAGTGACCTTTCTGTGGCAAATTATGTAGAAAGAAAATATTTATATTAATTTAAAATAACCTCCGTGAAGAAATAGTCTCATTACCCTGTTTGATCAATTTCTTGTAGCCTGAGCTGTAGCATGCTGCTATTGCCATTGGTTGATGGAATACACTGAGTAGTGGCTAATGGTGATGGTGCTCATCAGGAAGGGTTCAGCCAGCGGTCAGCAACAAATAATTCAAGACTGTTTCTAAGTTTGTGGCTGGTGGAATTTGCTTCTTGCCCCAAGCCAGCGGCATTGCTGAGCTGGGCTATTTGATTAGAAGAGAGGCATATTTGCTTCTTAGCAACTGCACATTTGCACAACCCATAGTCCTCTACTGCCTCCAAAGGTTTTCCTTTTGTGATGGTAGAATAATACTTTATTGTTGATTGACGGACAAAGGAGGTTCTAATACAAGGCAAGCTTATGACCATTTTTGTTGTTGTTGGCTTTAAAATTTTTTCACCTACACTTAGCATTTTTTGAAAAAGTATAGAAGAAATGTATGTACAGTGTAAATAGGCATGGAAAACCCCAATGTGTTAGAATTTTAATATGCATATTAGCAAGGAGGTTTGCACAGTGATACAATTGCATACTGTTACTTTTTTTGCCCAGCAGGTTCAATGATAGGAAATCAATTCTGACCCTAGTGCATGTACATATATCCATACTTTGGGTGTTTGCATCTTCCAACTAGAATTCATGCTAGAGAAAATTTAACTAATAATGTTGAAAAAATTTAATGTTAGTGGAGTTTTTATATGGCTTTGCCAAATTTATGAACTAGTCTTTATGTAAGATTAAAAGACAAATTGTAAATTCTAATACAATGTGGGTGTAGAATTTGGAACATACTTCTCACAAGAATGAATCTGCAGAAGAAAACATGTGTCTTTAATAGAAGACAAAGGTATTTATAACCCAGCAGTTAAGAAACAAGTGAGAAAAGATAAATTTGAGAAAGACAGTCTGAGTTTTATGGTCCTAGGAAGCTGTGACAGAAAAAACAGGTTTTTTTTAGCATGGTTTTATGACTTTTCTCTCTCAAAACTATACGGCTAGGATTTGAGTTTCAGGATTTCAAGGAAGATGGTATAAAAAGTGATATGACCATAGATAAAGTTAATTTTACTCTTGCATTATTTTTTGATAATTAAAAAAACCTACTGTACCTTAAAAAATACAAAAACTATTCAAGCCAATTTATTTTGATATACATAATTTAAATTCATCATTTTGTATAAATTGTTGACGCAATTCATAATAAAATGAAATTGCATGTGTAAGATTAATATAAGGTTAATTTTTTAATATTCTTCTATGATATTATGTTTAGAACATGTGACTTTTTTTTTTTTTTTTTTTTACAACTAAGGGATGTTTTTTCTATTTTTGTGTCCTAAGGCTCATGACAGATATGAGAGTTCCCATAATTTGAATTGAACAACAAAAAATTGCATTGGTGTGAAATTTTCCAGATAAGAAATCTTGAAACATGTTTTGGGATTTAGGAAAAGTTAAAGCAAGTGCAGACATTAGCATAGACATAAAGTGTATATGGGAAGATACTCTCATTTCCTAATAAAAGCACCTCAGGGCATAAAAGTATGCATAATATGGCCATCAATGTATTTACTTACTAATAAATAGCCGCTTTAGTGGCAACCTCCAGAGCCCAAAAAAGGGAACAGGAGTGAGGTTGACTGATTTGGTATTGCAAGGCAGTAATATGCCCCATCGTATCAAGCAGCTGTCCCTTTGCAATTTCATTTGACGTCTTTGAAACAGTTCCTTTAAAAACAAATTGGAGCTCTAGGAGGAAAGAGAAAATACTTTTAAGAATGGCTTTAAGTTGTTTAAAAATTAACATGCCTACAAGTAAATTGCCAAAGTTAGGATGTGAGTTTGATGTTACATAAATTAAGATTATAGCTTTTATGAACATTTTATTTATAAGGTAAATTATGGGAGTTTGATGTACTGAAGAAAATGTTCTTTAAATTGCTAAACTCTCTTGCAAATAGTTGCAAAAAATGGTATTTTAAAAACTCTAATCTACTCCATTAAAATTACTTGTATTTATTAGTCTATATCATTAGGTGGCATTTATTGCTAAGTGTTCTTTCCCCCTATTACTGATTCCTTATTTTGGAGTACGTAGTAAAAGGCAGTTTTTTTAATGAGACTTTATAACAGTTGTCACCTGCAGATAGGCGATATGTTTTGTTATTAACTAGGGTCTTCCCTCCATCTTTCCCCATGAATATAGGAGGTACAAAGTAATGTACAAAGTGATGTCCTTTTGGACTTCAGTTTTTACACATGGGTCCATTTGTTGGGGAGAAGATAAACAGGGATAAATAGAGGTTTCTGGTGCTCTTCTAGGTAAGGAGGACATAGGAGTAGGGAAGGAGCAAAGTGGTGGGTTAGGAGGGAGGTCATGGAATTGTATTATCTGTTCATCAAGACTTCAGTGTTTAGGTGGCTTCCTTAAGTCTTTAAGGTAAAATCACCAGAGAGATATATCAGAATAAATTTCAGTGGCATGCATAGTGGATTATTGTTTTGTTATTGAAGAAGCTGTGGATGGCTCAGAGAGATTAGGTGATTTGTCCAAAGCCACACAGCAAGTAATAGTGGAGCTGAGGTGGAAGTTTAAGCCTTTTTTTCTCCTCCAAAGCCTATGATCTTTCTCCTGTAGAGCACTAATACCTGTCCTGCAAGCTGGTAGTGCTTAGGACTATGTGCTTTGGATGCTGACAAACAGGAGATGAAATCTCTGATACTAGCTTTGTGACCTGGCCAAACTATTTGGCTTCTTAAAAGTTCATTTTCTAATTAGGTTAACATCAGGATAATAATATCTATTGCATGGGGTTATTTGAGACCCAAATGACATAATCTATGCAAATTTTCTTTGTGAATCTTAAAATAATTTATACTGTGAGGGATTATTTTTTGCCTATTTTAATGTTGTATCTAAGGTCCAGATGGTTTGAAGAAGTTGAGTTCATGTTTCTTAATTTCTAACCATGGGAATTATATAGTCTTTTTAGTTCTGGAAGGGACTTAGAATGTCATTTAGCATGCTACTTCCTCATCTTACAGCGTGTTCACCTCAGAATGGTTAGTTGGCTTCTCAAGGTCACTTATCTAATTAATGGCATCACCAATGCTACTGGCACCATTTAGTGGACTTTTATGTACCAGGCACTCTGCTGGGTATTTCCCATATATTATTTCGAATCCTTGTACCATCCTTATATAGGAAGTATTATATCTATTTTGCTGATAAAGAAACTGGAATTAGGATGACCACACTGCTAGGAAGTGGGAAAGCCAGGATTCAAACCAGAATCTACCTCCAGGGTGTGTGTTCCTAGCACAATGTAATCAGCCTCCCTGACACGAGGTCCCAAACTTCAACCTCCTGACTCCATTAGTGAAACATTATCTCCTCACAGCACATCTGTATTTTCTTTAAAGAATCTGTTAGTATTAGGAAGTGGAAAACTTGAATAATTTAAGCAGGCTTTTATGCATTTGCTTTAAAAATAATGAATCTTTTCTTTTTTTTCAGTTATGTGAGAGAATTCTAAGATAATAGGAATTGTATGTTGGCTTTTTTTGATGGACTCTTTCAACAAGGATAGGTATGAAAACATATTACTTGACGTAGATATTAGTAAAATAAATTTCATTTTAAAGCCATCATCGCTTAATTATTATTTTCCTCAAGGAAGGGAAGTAATGGCAGTCTATATAGTGGGCTATTCCAAAACTAGTAGGATGTGCTTTTGAAGTAGGTGATTTTTATTTTCTCCATGGAAGATTTCTCTTCTTATTATAATTTTGCTCGGATTAATGGTGAAATCAGTTTGTACAACAAAAGTGCAAAATGCTTGGGGAATAGGTGGCAACAACTTCATGATATTTAGTGCCCTGGGAGAAACTGGGCGGGATAAATGTAAAAAAAGTGCGTAAGACAATAAAATCTTAATTATGGGTTGGTTCATTTTTCCAAAATGGCATTATAATTTCTCCTTCAAAAATAGTAAAGTGGTGTCTTGTGATAATGCATCTTTAGGGGCCCGAACAACGGGACTGCCTTATAGTGAGATCACATTAGAAGGATGTCTTTTGTTACTTGAATTACTAAATCTCTTTTTCTGATGTCTAACATCATCTGTCTTCTAATGAATGAATTTTATTTTATAGTTATTAGTGTTTTAATAAGAGTAGAGTATTATATAATTGGTATGTAAAATAGTACTTTTATAATAAACATTTTATTATTTTATAGTATAATTTCTTAAGTAACAAAATTTTGAGGTAAATTAAGAAAAATATAAGCAAACCTAGGATATGTGAATATTTTGAGGAAAACACTCCCAGAATAGATAAGGATACTAATATGAATGAATGATTACCCTGTTAGGGAAAGGTGTAGTAAGGTGAAGTCCCTGCCTGTGGTCATATACATTAAAAACTGTAGAACAAAACCTAATGGTGATGTAATATAAACTATAACATATAGAGCGAGACTTTGTTTAACCAGAAGTCAATTAACCAGTTTCTCTTTCAATATCACTTTTAGGTGAGAAGAAAAATTTATATTAAGCACATTCTTTCAAAAGGTCTTTTTGGATATAGTCTGGAATTTGTGAATACTCAGCTCAGTAGCTAAGATCCTTTATCTTGAAAGCATAGTTTAATATAATATTTATATTCATAATCAGGACTCAGAGGCACTGTAAGATCTAGAAATATAAAAATTCAGTGTGCTAGTAGACTTTGTGTGGAGATACAACAGCATGAGCAAAAGCTTGGAGTTATCCATGAGTATGATGGGGCTGTCATAAAGGGGTTCATTGGAGCTTAAGATATAAGGTGCTACCAATGTGGATTAGCTAGCTGTCAATGGATGACAAATTCTAGGCTCTGTTTAGATTCCATTCAGAGGAAAGGATAAAAATCATGGTGTGGGAAGATAATCTGGTATTTTTATGAAAAATGGACTGTCCACAAGCAACAAAATAAAAAGTAAACAAATGGGACTACATCAAACTAAAAAAAGCTGCTGCACAGCAGAGGAAATGATCAACAAAATGAAAAGGCAACCTATGGACTGAGAAAATATTTGCAAATAATATGTCTGAAAAGCAGTTAATATCGAAAATATATAAAGAATTCATATAACTAATAGCAAAAAACAAATAATCCAAGTTAAAAATGGGCAAAGGACCTGAATAGACATTTTTCCAAAGATATTCAAATGGCCAACAGGTACATGAAAAGTTGCTCAGCATCACTAATGATTAGGGAAATGCAAATCAAAACCACAATGAGATATCACCTCATGCCTATTAGAATGTCTGTCATCAAAAAGACAAGAGATAATAAGTGCTGGCGAGGATGTGGAGCAAAGGGAACCCTTGTGCTCTGTTGGTGGTCGTGTAAACTGGTATAGCCACTGTGGAAAACAATATGGAGAGTCCTCAGAAATTAAATATAGAACTACCATATGATCCAGCAATTTTACTTCTGGGTATATATCCGAAAGAAATGAAGTCAATATGTTGAAGAGAAATCTGTCACCCCGTGTTTGTTGCAGCATTATTTACAGTAGCCAAGACAGGGAAACAACCTAAATGTCCATTGACAGATGAATGCATAAAGAAAATGTGATACACACACACACATACACACACACAATGGGATGCTATTCAGTCATAAAAAAGAAGGAAATCCTGCTATTTGCAACAAAATGGATGGACCTTGAGGGCATTATACTCAGTGAAATAAGCCAGACAGAGAAAGACAAATACTGTATGATCTCACTGATATATGGAATCTAAAAAGAAAAAACCAACAAACTTGTTGGAAAAGAGATCATATT
Organism: Equus quagga; assembly: GCF_021613505.1. Taxonomy (NCBI): domain Eukaryota; kingdom Metazoa; phylum Chordata; class Mammalia; order Perissodactyla; family Equidae; genus Equus; species Equus quagga. Next base: position 82,734,332 of record NC_060274.1, on the reverse strand, counting down.
TGTGGTTACCAGTGGTGGGGTGGAGTGGGGGATGGGGCAATTGGATAAAGATGTTCAAAAGGGATAAACTTCCAGTTACAGCATAAATAAGTACTGGGAATGTAATGTACAACATGATAACTATAGTAACAGTGTTGTTTGGTATATTTGAAAGTTGCTAAGAGAATTCTAAAAGTTCTCATCACCAAAAAACCCTTTTTTTTTGGTAACTATATGAGGTGATGGATGTCAACTACGCATATTGTGGTAATCATTTCGCACTATATGTATGTGAAGTCATTATGCTGTACACCTTAAACTTATACAGTGGTGAATGTCAATTATATCTCAATAAAACTGAAAGAAAATAGAGAAAAGTAGACTATTGTGGAAAAGACATAAAGGTGATCTGGTCACAAATTGGGAGGCTCTTGAAATAAGAACCAAGACGAAAAGGGCTTGATCTTTGCATTTTTGTTTTGGAGGGCAGAGTGTCAAATCTTAGAAATGGTATAGAAAAAGGTGAACAGACTAGGTACTCGACACAGAAAAAGGAGGGATCAGAGAGAACTCAATTTGTAAGTCTAATGACAAGGAAATCAATTTTGGCATTTATTCATTCAACAAATATTTAGGAAGCACCTTCTTTGCTCAATAATTCCTATTATAAGTGCTGGAGACACAATTTGAAAGGATAAACAGTTATTGAAAGTAATGGGGCTGTTAGGAAGAATTATTTCATGGGAAAGATAGTTAGAATGTTAGTAGTGTAGCCATGTAAAGATGTCCATTAGAGTCCTGGAATTTAGGTAGGAGGTTAGAGAGAAGATGAGAAGACAGAAGTAGAGATATAAAATATGAAGCCATCTGTATAAAATTTGAGTTTACACTGTGAACTCATTGAAAAAATGGAAATGGATGAACAAGGGATCTTTGTTAGGTGAAAGGAGGAAAGAAAAAGCTACAAAAGAGGTAAGGGTTGTTGGGGGGAATTAGAAAGGCAGAATGTCGTAGAGAAGAAAGAGAGCTTCAATTTAGAGAATAACAGAGTCGGAAGCAACAGAGAGGTCGCTGAATATGAGAATGAAAAAATTATTAAATTTGACAAGGAGGATATTGTTGTTGATCTTAAAGCGATTTAAATTATTTTTTGATATATTATTATTAACCAAAGTTCATACTTAATTCAGATGTCCTTAGTTTTTACTTTTACTTTTGTCCTTTCACTGCTCCAGGATCCCATCCAGGGTACCACATTGCATTTACGCAATGTCTCCTTAGGCTCCTCTTGGCTGAAACAGTTTCTTGGACTTTGTTTTTAATGGTCTTAACAGTTTTGAGGAGTATGAGTCAGCTATTTTATAGAATGTCCCTCAGTTGGGATTTGTCTGATATTTTTCTCATGATAAGTCCAGGTTGTAGGTTTTGGGGAGGAAGACCACAGAAGCAAGGTGCCATTTTCATCATTCTTATCGAGGGTACATACCACCATTATGACTTATCACTGTTGATGTTAACCTTGATCGCCTGTCTGAGGTAGCGTGAGTCAGGTTTCTGCACTGTAAAGTGCTCTTTTCTTCCCTATTTTAATTATTTTTAAAACTTTGATATAATTTACATTTACGGAAAAGCATAATAGTACAAGGGATTCCGTATACCCTGTAGTCAGATTCCCCAAGTATTTCTCTCTCTCTCCATGTATACATGTATGTATATCTTTTCTTTTTCTTTTGTTCTGAACTATTTGAAAACAAGTCGGAGACATTATGCCTTGTTTCTCCTTATTAGACAAGTATGTATTTCCTAAGAACGAGAAACATTCTCTTACACAATCAGTGTAAAGTTAGCAACATTAGGAAACTTCACATTGATTATTACTATATCTATCCACAGTCCTTAATCACATTTTGTTATTTATCCTAATAATGTTCTTTATGGCTATTTTTAAGTGAGTCCAGGATCCAGTCCAGGATCACAGATTGCATTTAGTTAGCATGTTTCTTTGGTCTCTTTTACTCTGAGACAGTTCCTCAGCTTTTCTTTGTCTTTCTTGACCTTGACAGAGTACAGGCCCATTATTTTATGGAATATCCCTCGATTTGGGTTTGTCTGATGTTCCCGTATGGTAAGATTTGGGTTGTGGATTTTTTGGCAGGACTTCCACAAATGTGACGTTCTGTTTTTTTCAGTGCTTTATATCAGGAGGCAGATGAGGTCTGCTTGTTCCAATATTGGTGATGTTAACTTTGGTACTTGGCTAAGCTGATGTCTTTTGGGTTTTATCCTCTCTAAACTTGCTGTTTTTTCATTTGTAATTAATAAGTAATTAAGGGGATACTTTAAGACTATCTAAATAGCCTTTTCCTCATTTTGAATTTTCACATGCTACTTTCAGCATCCATTAATGCTTTTCTAATTATATGTTTAATAGTTGGCATTCTACTAAGAAAATAGTTTCCCTTCTTCATTTATTTATATAAGTATAGACTTATGGATTCGTATTTTATTCAATGTTGTCTGTTTGTTTGTCAAAGTCTGTTTGTTTGCTATCATTATTTTGATGCTGAAACTGTCCTGGATCTTGCCAGTGGGAACCCTTTCAAGTTGATTCCTTTGTCCTTATAGCTGGGAAATATGTGTATACATAATCTACGTAAATATTTAAACGTTTTCACATATCTGGATATATTTCTCTATCTATTGCGGCAACTAGTCTGTCTCCAAGATGGCCCCCCAGTGAACCACACCTCTTAGTGTTCACACCCTCGTGCAGTTCCCTCCTCTTGAATCTGGGCTGGCTCTGTGACTTGCTTCTGACAAAAAGAAGTGTGTGGTGAGAGTGATGCTGTGTGACTCCTAAAGCTAGGTCATAAAAAGCTGTGCAACTTTGTTCTGGGCCTATTAAAATGCTCACTCTTGGAATGCCTTCTCTTGGAACCCAGCTCCTATGCTATGAGAAGGCCATGCCACGTGAAGAGGCTGTGTGTGTGTGCTCTGATTGGCAGCCCCAGATGAGCTCCCAGCCTAGAGTTGGCATCAACTTTTAGCCATGTGAATAAGCCATCTTGGATGTTCTGGCCCAGCTGAGTCTACAGATGACTCAACTCAGCCAACATCACATGGCAGAGAAGTGATCAGCTTAACCACTCAATGCACTAGATTATTTTTAAATTACTTTAAATTATTTTAGGTTTTATTATTATTCAGGTGTGGTAAGGCCAGCAGATCAGGAGATGACTGCCACTGAAAGGAGAGTTTGTTACTCACAGTTCTCAAGAGGAGGGGGCCATACTATGCAGGCCCACCGCAGGAGGCACTAGGATCCCTCAGGAGGCAGAGAGATTAAGGGGGAAATGTGGGCAGGAGCCTCTATTGTGGTTTTTGTGAGAAAGGCAAAGCAAGATAAGCAGGTTTAGGATTGGCTGGTTTGAATAATTTCAGCAGGCTCAGGGGCATAGGGCCTGTACCTATTTGTCTGGTAGCCCTGGGCTCATTAAGGCTAGTGGCCTGGAGTGTAAGAGCTAGATAAAGGAGGTGGTTGCCATACGGACTTGGATTGGTTGGTATGCATATGAAAGGTACACTTACAGGAGAGACTTGTACTGTCTCTAGGAATTGGCTAGCTCTGGGAGGGGCAGTCACTCCAGGATCAGCAAGGTCCCAGATGTCAAAACATCAGAAAGTACAGAAAATAAAAAGACACAATTAACACAGTTATGAAAGATAATGAAATGACTAGTTTTGAGCTACTAAGTTTTGGGGTAGTTTGTTGTGCACAATAGGTAACTAAAACATCCGTTTATCTATCCATCTACCTCTCCCTCTACCTGCCTACCTGCCAGTAACCATTAATTCACTCTGGTAACCCCAATTCCAATCAAACCACACAAGCTACATTCTGGGCTTCTTCCTTCCCGTATTTGTAACTCCCTTCTCCAATAGTGAAAAACTCGTCTCCCATCATTCTCAATGTATTTACTCATTTGCTTAAGCCCATAATTCAAAGAAAGTAGTTTCAGAATTGTTAACCTATACCACTGTGAAAAGTAAATTTATAACTGGAGTTCACTATTTGTGTATGGGTTTTTTTTGAGGTAAATATTATATACAATGAAAATACATAAATCCTAAGTGTGCAATTCAGTGAGTTTTTAAAAATGCATATACCCATGTAACCTATACCCCTATCAAAAGACAGACTATTTCTATTGCCCCAGAAAATTTCTTCATGCTTTTTCCCCAATTAGTGCCCAGCCCCCCACCCCATCTCATTACAGGCTGATTTTTCTTTACCATAGGTTAGTTTTATCTGTTTTAGAATATTCTTAATACTTTTTACCTCCTCCACTGGTACCACCCTATTCTAAGATATCATTTTTAATCCAAAACACTGCAATAGCCTTCTAAGGATCTCCCTGCTTACACAGTAATTCATTGATTCCCAGACTTTTCTCCACATTGATATCATCCATCCCCAGATACTTTGATTTAGTTGGTATAGGTGTGACCTTGGCGTTGGTACTTTTAAAAGCTCCGTGGGCAATTCTAGTATGCAGCCAAGTTTGGGAACTACTTGTCTTATTGATTTCAGAACTGGAAAAGAACCTACTTCTAGGAGCTTCCATCATAGTGGTCTTCTCTTCTCCACTATACTGCCCAGCTACTTCAATAAACAGAGAATGTGCTTTGAACTGGCTTTAATCAAACATAAAAAAATCTAAATGATGTAAAGGATACGTAGTCTATTGTCAACAATGTCATTTCTTTTTCTAGAATGAAATCTTGAGTCTACCCTTTCTATTCTTTTCCTGTACTCTTGGCCTAGGCCTTATATGTCTTATCCTTGAACTACTTTTACATTCTCTAACCGACCTGCCTGCCTCTTCTTCCACCTCTTCTAATTGTCCCATATTTTGCAGTGTCAATTATGTTCCTCAAGTGTGCTATTTGATTCTCTATCAGAAACCTATAATAACCTACCTGTTTTGAATATGAGATGTTTGAAAGACTTCTGTAATTGTCACACTAATACTTAAATATCATTATTTCACAGGGCTTTAATTCATATTTATTTTTCTCTAAATATGCTTACTCATAATTTTCCCAATTTTACCTTTAAGTCATAAATATTTTTTGCCTACCCCTTTCTTTGAAATCCAGTTCCTTTCCTCTCTGAAAATTCTGTTGGAACTTAGCTTTTCCATACCTCTTTTGTACACTCAAATCTCCTGGTTCTAAATGCAGCAATTACTCTTCATTCCTTTCATTGGTTTTATATATTGCTGTATATAACATGGTGTAATTACTATTTGTAATTTAAAAAATAACATTTTTTCAGATATCACAAGCAAAACATGCTCATTTTACTATGATGATAATTGGTATTTTTTGAGCATTTGCTGTGAGCTAGGCACAGGGCTAAATGCTTTATATGGATTATGTTGTTTAATCCTTATAAACACTGTATGTGGTAGGCATTGTTGTTGTACCTACTTTACACATGAAGAAGTTAAGAGATAGAGAGGCTGGGTCACGTGGCTAGTAAGTGTTGGAACCAAGATTCAGACCCGAGCAGTCTTATGCCAGGACTGCCCTGCCTTTTTTTGTTGTGATAAAATACACGACATAAAATTTACTGTTTTAACCACTTTTAAGTGTACGATTCAGTGGTATTGAATACATTCACAATGCTGAGTAAGCATCACCGCTATCTGTTTCTAGAACTTTTTCATCATCTCAAGAGGAAACTCTGTACCCATGTAACATCAACTCCCCATTCGCCCTCCACCATCCCCTGGTAACCTTTATTCTACTTTCTGTCTCTATGCATTTGTCTATTCTAGGTACCTCATTTAAGTGGAATCATGCAATATTTATCTTTTTGCATCTGGCTTATTTCACTTAGCACAGTGTCTTCAGGGTTTCATCCATGTTGTAGTATGTATCAAATTTTCATTCCTTTTTAAGACTGAATAATATCCCCTTGTATATATAGACCACAATTTGTTTATCCATTTGTTTGTTGATAAACACTTAAGTTGTTTCTATCTTTTGGCTATTTATGAATAATACATAGCCTACACTTTTAACCACAACCCTATACAGATGTGTAGTTATTTATTGCTGCACAGAAAATTACCTAAAACCTATATATTATTTTATTATTATTCTCACATTTTCTGTGGGTCAAGAACCTGAGAAGAGTTTAGCAGTGTGGTTTTGGAGTCTCTCATGAGATTGTAATCAGAATGTTAGCTGGGGCCATAGTCATCTGAAAGTTTGACTGGAGGTGGAGAATTCACTTTCAAGGTGACTCACTCACATGGCTACAAGTTAGTGTTGACTGTTGTCAGGAGACCTCAGTTCCTCCTCACATGGGCCTTTCCACTGGCTGCTTGAGTGTCCTAATGACATGGTGGCCTACTTCCCCCAGAACCAGTGATCTAAGAGGGAGTCAAGTGGAAGCTCTCATAAAAAAAATCCTTTTTTATGACCTATGCTCAGAAGTCACATAGTATCACTTCAGGTACATGCTATTCATTAGAAGCAAATTATTGAAGTTGACTTACATTCAAGGTGAAAGAGATTAGTCTCTATCTTTTGCAGGGAAGAGTGTCAAGGAATTTATGAACATATTTTAAAAGCTCCACAACTGTTAAGCAGTGGAAAATAATCATTGGTAACAGAAATAATTCCTGCTAGAATTGTGGTATATGTCAATCTAGAGGCATTTTCTGTGCATATCTGACCTCATATTCTATATACTGTTTTATAATCTGATTTTTCTATATACTGGAAACATCTTTCCATGATATTGTATTTTTCCATACACTGGTTGTTAATTTTTGAAGTATTTGCTAAAAATGGTATTCCATTGTTTTAATTTGCATTTTTTCCCAGTTTTATTGATATATAATTGACATATAACATTGTTGCTTTTCTTTTATTACTAGTGATGGTGAATTTTGAAAATATTTTTATAAATTGTATTTTTCATGAATTGCCTTTTCATAAATTTGCTCTTTTTAAAAATTGGCATGTTCTTTTTAAACATCCATTATTTGTTAAGGAGTTTAAAACATTATCATTTAGGTTGTATCTATTTCTTCATTGCTTATCATTTGTATTATTGATTTAAGAAAGATAAATTATAGAATTTTAGAGTTAGGATAACAAAGGAAATCAAATCCAACACTTCTGACTTATAGATAGATGACAATACCTTATTTTCTCTCCCTCCCTTCAGATCTCTTTCTACCCTTTTCCCACCAACTCTTAACCTGTTATACTCACTTGTCCAGATATTTTGTGCACTGCTCATGATAAAGGAGTAAAGGATATGATTTATTACTTGCTATCTGCATTTAACAAAGAAGCATTCCTTAATAACACCAAACAATTAACCACTGATGATGTGTTAGGTAAGAGCCACCAGGTAGGGGGAGAGATTTGGGTTTTTCAGAGTTAAGCAACTCCCTAGGTTTCTGCAGTGGTACTTTGTAAGTCACTGCTTCCTCTTGCCTTTTTGTTGTTGTTGAGGAATATTAGCCCTGAGCTAACATCCGCTGCCAATCCTCCTCTTTTTGCTGAGGAAGCTTGGCCCTGAGCTAACATCTGTGCTCATCCTCCTCTACTTTATATGTGGGACGCCTGCCGCCTGCCGCAGCATGGTTTGATAAGCGGTGCATAGGTCCATATCCGGGATCCGAACCTGTGAACCCCGGGTGGCTGAAGTGGAGCTTGCAAACTTAACCTCTATACCACCGGGCCGCCCCTCCGTCAAGGCCGTATCTTGATCATGCAGTTGTTGCCCAGTAAATCTAAGCAGAACAGGGGAGCTTAAAGAACACACCATTGTTTATACTTCATCTCTCCGAAATGGATTTGAGGTGACTAAAATTTTGTTAGTGCTGAAAATTGTACCTTGGTAATAAATGTTGATTGAATTAAATTCACACTACTTCTAAAGTTATAACAATGAGGTACTTAGAAGTAAGGAGAAAAATTCAAAAATCTACTTATGAGTTTATCCATCTTATGATCTAAGATAAGGTTAAAATATTTAATACTTAGATAATTTAATCTTATTAAAAAGCTTAGAGCTTTCTGGTGGGAAAAAGTGGTGTGACTTAATATTAGGATATTCATCAAAAGGAATAAATTATTTACTGGAAAGGGCCAACATTTGACTCTTTTACATTCTTCCTCTTTGGCTGTATATAATTACTGAAGTGTGTGTATCACAAGTGATAAGGAAGTTGGCCTGAGTTTCAAAGATGGGGGAATTTGATTATATAAACTGAAGCAAATATTGTGTAGCAAGAGTAATAGTGAAATTCTGTGGTTCTTTTTTTTTTAAAGATTTTATTTTTCCTTTTTCTCCCCAAAGCCCGCCCATATATAGTTGTGTATTTTTAGTTGTGGGTTCTTTTAGTTGTGGCATGTGGGACGCCGCCTCAGCATGGCCTGACGAGCGGTGCCATGTCCACGCCCGGGAATCGAACCAGCAAAACCCTGGGCTGCCGAAGTGGAGTGAGTAAACTTAACCACTTGACCAAGGGGCTGTCCCCTCTGTGGTTCTTGTCTTATAAACCTTTAAGACTTTTTCTGTTTATATGGTAAAATATCTTTAATTTAGACTCAAACATTTATCTACTTAGGATCAACCTTGTTTTGTCTACTTCTTTATCCTCTTCTCCCTACCCCTAGGATTAGATGAGGCAAATTGTTATAGATGATATATATTGGCTTTGTAATTTCTATAAATGTAAATTTAAATTTTACTAATCCCTGTATTAAAAAACATAAAAGAACATGAATTATACCATTTCCAAAAAAAAAGGTCAACTTAATCAAATTTGGGCTCCTACTGGGGATAGCAGCTCAAGTGATTATAGAATCAGATGACTTTAGGGAATTTTCTTCTTTGTTTTTAGCTTATTCTGGCCATTTCCAAATAGAAGGATTGGATGAAGCAGCTTCAGCTAACATACCAAATTCTTCCTAGATGCTTAATGAATCTTTTACTCTGGTCTGAGTTTCTTTTGAGCTCTGATTTCCTAGTGCAGGCACATTTCCTGACGGCCAGGCAAATTAATTGTTTTTAAAGCCTGGATCCTGATGCTTTAAAAAGTTTGTCGATATTAGCAAGCGTGAAACTTGACTCATATAATAGTAGCTCTATATTTCATTCATCTGCTTTTAAAAATGAATCAGTTTTATTCTGATATGTGAGAGAATCATCAGCCGTCAGAGTTGAAAGTGGTCTCAAACGTAACATTACATTACAGATGAGGAAACTGAAGTACTGTTGTGTTAATGACTCATTCAAGGTCACACAGCCTGTTAGTGGCCCAACGCTTCTGTAACTTAGATTATGTGTCTCTCATTTAGGGTTAAGAATTTCTGTCTCTTCCCCTTCTTGGTCTAACTTTCTTGCCAGGTCAAACACAATAGTAGTGACTGTTTATACTATTAAATAAAAAAACAATTTTAAAACTCAGAATTAGGAAAAAGCAGCCTTTCTTGGAGAATTTGGTGTAATTTCATCTGTATGATTTGAGTTGTCGGTCTTCTCCCCAGGCTGTGGTGACAAGGTGGCTTCTCTTGTCTGGATACTGAGCTGTGAGGAATTTTTATGTAAGAACTTAAGACTTTCAATTTCTGATTCTAGGGCATAGGGTTAAGGAAAGAGCCCTCTGGAGGATTCCTACAACTTTTTCTCATCTTGGAGGAGTAACAGTTTAATTTCTGGTCAACCTAGTTTAGTTAAGGATAGTTGCCAATTGTGCTTTTGCTTATTTCACATACAGAAGTTTAAAGTCAGATAAAAGTAAGCCTGTAAGACCTGGGGAGGGTTATCCTAGAAGCAGCAGGTAGGTAAAGAAGTTTAGCGTTTTAGAACTAAGGTCCTAATTTCAAGCAAACTCTGTCACTGCTAGTCTGGAGTAGCCTAATTGCCATTAGGAGAGAATTGGTTTCTTAAAAGGGAAAAATAATGGGGAAAACTTCATAAGAGCTTTATTATATTCTTTTTCGTGAAATTATTTCTGCAACGTATTGATTAATGTCTAACTTTAAGAATTTTATGTAGGCATTTCACCATTATGGTTTTGAAATATGGAAAGTCCTTGCAAATATTCTTAGATTGCCTTCTGTCTGTCTGCCTTGTAAAAGATCCTTTTAGTTAAATGGACCATCCTCCTTAAATGATGTCATTAGCTCAGATTGAAAAGACATTGCCTGCAGGGAAATCATTTAATTGAACTAAAGTGCCTTATTTCTGTAGATCTTGGAGCAGCTCACTTACTCTTACCTTCAGATTAGATAATTTATATCAGATAATTTTTTCAACTCTATGAATGATAAAATGTTAAGAAAAGTAATCTCCCTTTTAAGTTATTTTGGTGTTTCATAGTTTTCCATTTATATCAGAGTTAGAATTGATGGTTCTTAAAATGTAGACTGAAGTCTTATTTTCAGAAAAAAAGTGTTTTAGTTCATTAGACTAAGTTATTAATGCATTTGGGTTATACAGGTCAGTGGTTCCAAAATAAATGTTTGTGACTTTATAGAAATGAGTCAACTAATTTTACTCTTGCCTTCTTCCCCCACTTGTACTGTCTTTTTTTGTTTTGTTTTCCAGTCAGGTTTATTAAAGTATAATTTATATGTAGTAAAATTCATCCTTTTAGGTGTAAAGTTTGATGAGTTTAGACAGATGTATGCATGCAGCTGAGTAGCCACTACCAAAATCACAATCAATCAAGATAAGATACAGAACATTTCCATCACTGCAAAGAGTTCCCTTCTGCCCCTTTGCAGCCAATCCCTTACCTCCATTTCCAGCTCCTGGCAACCACTGATCTAATTTCTGCCCCATAGGTTTGCCTTTTCCAGAAGGTCATGTAAATGGAAAGATACAGTATGTAGCCAGGGAGTTTGGCTTCTTACACTTAGCATAATACTTTTACAACTTATCCATGTTGTTACATGTAGCTGTGGTTCATTCCTTCTTATTGTTGAGTAGTACTCCATTGTATGGATGTACCACAACTTGTTTATGCCTTCACTAATGATGGATATTTTGGTTCTTTTCAGTTTTGAGTAATATGAATAAAACTACTATAAATGTTTGCAACAAGTCTTTTTGAGGACATATGTTTTCATTTCTCATAGGAGTGGGATTACTGGGTCATTTGACAAGTACATGTTTAACTTTATAAGAAACTCGCAAACTGTTTTCCAAAGTCATCATACCGTTTGCATTCCCACCAGCAATGAGAGGAGCAGCTGCTTTGCATCCTCACCAGCTCTTGGTATTGTGTGTCTTTTCATTTTAGTCCCTCAAGTAGGTATGTTAATGATTGTACTGCCTTTTAGTTCTACTACCTACTTATCTTTATTTTAACCATTGAATCCTAAGAACTTAAAATAGGAAACAACCAAAACATAGCATCTGCCTGCTTATTAGTTGAATCTGTTTTAAAAATACTAGATTAATTTGGCTCATGATTCTAAAACCAATTATAATCACCCTATTTAAAAAATATTTTGTGTTAAACTCAGTGCATTCTAGTGACTTTTGTTATTATAAGAATAAAGCCATTATCATCAAGTATATTGGTCATGTTCCTAAACATGCAACATAATAATACTGATTAAAGCAACACATGACTCTTCATATCTTGGAATTTTCCCTGTTAAGAAATGTTTTATCAAATTTTCTTGGCAACTGTATAGAGGCCCAAATTAAAAAAAGTTAAGACAATAATTTTGAAAATCTCAAGGTGATGTTCAAGAGTTATACCATTCTACTCTTTAAATGTATGTCTTTAAGGAAGACATTTCACCGTATTTGGCTACTAAAAGCTTGATAGTTCTCTACTTTGAAGTCCTCCGGTGTGCATTATCGAAAGTGTTGCTATGCTCAAAGCTTTTTATATAGCATGACTATTTAGTAATAATTTTAAGGTCCTGCTGATATGTGGTTCCTGCTTTTCTTCTTGGATTAGCACTGTTTTGAAAGGGGGATGACGATTTCCATAAAATTAAGAGTGAGTGAATGCTGTCCTAAGATTTCTTTACAATCTCCAAAGCATTCATTGTTTTATCCTGGATACTTTAAAAAATTTAGAAATGCTAAGATTATTAGTATCAAAAGCAGATATGAAATATAAAATGTTTTATTAAAGTAACTAATATATGAAGACTCTTATTGAGGTAGAAGATACTACCAAAAAGGGCAGTATATTAAATCACGTCGGTAGTTGAATTATAATTGGTAAAACCTTTTCTTAGTGTTTCTTCTGAAAACCGGTTTGCTCTTAAATAACTGTACCTCATAGTTTCCTGTATCAAAATGTTTCATAACTCATGTTGTAAGATTCACATGTAAGATTTCTAAAAGTTCACCTTATTAAATTTAGATGATTTCATGTTATGTGGCTCTTCTATCGCTCATTTGATGTGAACCTCTCCAAAATCAGTCATAACAACATCCAATTTTCTCCTAGTCTGTAGTTCACTGCTAGGTCAGCAGACTTTTATGGAGAAGAGAATGAAAGGGCAAACTGGTCTGAAACAGGTAATAGGCAGCTTTTTGTATCCAGGTGAGAAGGTTCTTCACTTCCAGACCTAAGTAATTAGGGGGGTAAGAATCCTCTGATAATTCAGCCAATAAAGGTGTTTAATGATAGAATGAACAGTTAGAGGTGATGATTAATTAGCCTGGGCACTTTGGGCTGGCCAGTGTGCATGCAGTAGTACATACTGGCCATCAGCTGGTAAGCATGCAGTCTTGTAAAGGGCTTTCTGCTCTGACACTGGTCATATATCACTGCAGCTGTGCCCTTTGATTACTGGGAGGGCTTGCAGAGTGATTAATAGCCAGGATCAATGTTTCTGCCCAGCACATGACATTTGGTCACAGAGCAACCATATACTTATTCCCCTTTGGCACAACGCTTAGGAGGAATGAAGGATGAGACCTGCCAATTTATAGCTGAGGAGCTTCCAGTTTATAAAATGAGTCAACTTTGACTGTACAAAATTATTCCCCATTGAAATAATTAGTGCAGCATTAAACACAATTAGAACCAAAACTACAGGAGCATGCTTGCTGAATTCAAGCCAGTTGACAGATGGTTAAGGCCTGATATTTGGCTGCCTGTGATGACCAAGAGTTATTATTTTGCTGAGAAAATGAAAAAGCTTGAACAGTGGCTACTTTGAAAAAAAAAAGATAGGTAATATGATGCAAAATGCGCATTGAAAATACACCAGAATGTTAGAATATTCAGTGTGACAACTCTATAAATGTCTGTAACACAAACAGTTGAATGTCTTTGTGTGAATAATGCTTATTGTTAATACCATGTGCATCCATTTAAAGCAGATCCTGTTTGAAACAAAATTGGTCACATGAGGGCTCCTATAATGTGATATGGTCTTATTTTATGACATATGTTGGGCCTCAGCTTACTTTTAGTGCCCCTTATAAATATTGCTAGAATAGAAAGTTTGTCGGACATCAAGTTTTATTAAGATCTTAACTATAACTATAATAAACTTGTTTGAGTTAAAACATTTTATCTAAACCTAAATCTAAAACCTTTACCTCAAAATCTTTAGATATGTCAATTAAGCTTCCTTGTGTTAAGTATGTCAGCATAAGGGAAAAAAGATTATTTCCCAACTTTCCAGTTCTCTCATGAATTAAAGTCTACATACTCTAATACAGTAGAACATATATATTGTGGTCTTTGATTTTGATAATAACAGTTAAATAAGAATGCTTCACATTGAATTTGAAGTGTTGGCATTTAGTTCACAGTGTATCTTACAGTTTCTACACCAGTGCTGGGTGTTCTGAGTCATTTCCGTTCATAATTACTCTAAAGAGGCTGCCTACATTCAGAAAGTTGTCAAGATCTGTTGAGTATACCATGTAACTTTATAATTGTTTCCCAAATATCTGCATGTATGTATATATGTGTGTGTATATATGTATGGTATTAAGCATATGCTTTGAGGGGTGTGAGAATTTAGGATTTGGAAGAAACTCCAAGAAATTTATATGAGTAGAATTTCAGCTTTCCAACTTATGTACTTGATTAGAGCTAGAGTTATACTCATGGTAACAAAGAGCCAGTTCCTTTATCTGATTTCTTTTTACTTTAAGTCATTAAAAAGGGATCTAAGACTAATATGCTGTTTGGTATTGATATGCCCCTTTTACAATTAGAAACAGGTAGGGCCAATTTAAATTCTGATATTTTTGAGTTAATCACTTAATTTATGACATGTCTACATTTCTTAATTTGTCGTGTAAGAAAGATGTGCTAATTATTACCTGGATTTATATAGTAGCTTTTTTTCTTAAGAATTCTAAGTGTTTTCTGATTTCTCCTATAACATCTTTTTTTTTCTTTTTTCTCTTAACCAGTAGGAAGACTGAGGGATATAAATGTTCCGTGGCTTATTCAAGATTGTAGCAAGGGACGCTATATAAGAAAGTAGGACTTATAAGAAAGTAGGACTTGTTTCTAATTATCTACCTACTCTTGTGTTACTATAACTTTGTAACAATATAAAATGGTCACAGTCCACTTTCATGAAATCTAATATAACATCTTTAGTAGGGTTTTATAAATATTCAGAGCCATTTTCTTTCTTTGTTCCTTGAAGCTATGATAATTCTATTATCTATCCACACATAATATTCTCTCTTGATCAATATAAATTTCTGAATTGGTGGGAGTTTAAAAAGAGGTGGTTAAAAGTCATTTGTGGCTGTGAATTAGAACAAAATTCTGAGCTGAACCCAAGGAACTTGGCTTTCTTTGTACCTGTGTTCTAATCTGAGAGAGCTGGACATGAAGTGCATGAAACTAAAAACAAGCTTAACCGATTGCTTGAAGGCCTTGGATTTCTACTTTTGCTTCATTTCCTGTCCCATGTGGCTATGTATTAAGTGTTCACATGATTAAGAATTAATTAGTTATGGGGGAAAGAAATGCAAAGTGTTGAGTTAATTACAACGTATATAGTGGCTCTCTGAAAAAGGATGATCTGTAGGAGGAGGAGAGATAAGGTTTTCTTAACCTTAAAAAAAACTGGAGAACTCCATAGGAAGAATAAAGTCAAAGAATTATATGCTCAGAGAAACAAGGTATTCTAGAACTGTCACTTTGGGAGAAAGTATTTGTTTAAATGAAGACAAATAATTTGTATACTAAAGAGGCCATAACCCTACTCTAGCTACAGCACTTGTTTATTATAATTAAGGACTTTTTTTGTCTTAAAAATTCATGTGCACACACACATACCCTTTGAAGGTGCCAGGCTCACTTCTGCCATGGGTCCTATGCCCTGCCCAGTACTCTGCCTGGGTGCTCTCCTCCACTCCTTCCTACTTCCCTCCATCTTGACCTGACTGGCTTTTTTTTTTTTTTTTAATTTTTTTTTTAAGATTTAATTTTTTTCCTTTTCCTCCCCAAAGCTCCCCAGTACATAGTTGTATATTCTTCGTTGTGGGTCCTTCTAGTTGTGGCATGTGGGACGCTGCCTCAGCGTGGTTTGATGAGCGGTGCCATGTCCGCACCCAGGATTCGAACCAACGAAACACTGGGCTGCCTGCAGTGGGGCATGCGAACTTAACCACTCGGCAACGGGGCCAGCCCCGTGACTGGCTTTTTTATATCCCTGAGTTCAGTGGTCACCTTTTTAGAGAGGTCTTCCTGGACCACCCTTTCTAAAGTAGTCCCCCAACTTCTGCCATCATTCTCTATCCCGCTAATCTGTTTTACATTCTCCATAGCACCCTCCATTATCTGAATGATCTTATTTATATATACTTTTTTTAACTTATTTGTTTCTTCTCATTAGAATGTAATTTCTGTGCAGGTAGAGACCCTTGTTTGTCTTGTTCAACGCCATAAGCCCAGTTCTAGAATGGTAGGTCTTTAATAAAATGGATGAATTTAACTTTTTAACGTTTTATGTCTTTTTTACTTCTGTACTTCTAGATGGGCGTGACATGGAATTAAGGTAGTAGTTTTGTGCTGTTTGTCTCTTGGAGAAAGTTGGATTCTAATCTTAGGTGAAAAGGAATTTTTTTCCTGGATCCTAATTTCTCCTGTCATGATTACTAAATAGTTTCTATGGTATTGCCAGTACAACCTTTAGACCCAGGCAAGAGGGGACCCTGCTTGGGATCCTGTACTTTAGAGGGCCCTAATTGTACCCTTCTCTAGTTGTCCCAATCCCTACAGGTCCAGTCATTGGGGTCAAGAAGGGTACTCAACTCCTGTATATACCTCACTTCACCTCACCTTACCTTCTAAACCATGCTCTGGCTACCCAGAGTCCCTGAAATTCCTGCTCAAATGGTCCTAAGTTTACTCCCAGGGCCTGTGTGGGCCTCTTCTCTGTCTGTCCTCTGGTAGGTGGACTTTATTATTGGTGTGTACACCCATAGGCATAGGGAGTAGCCATGGGTTTTGTGCAGGGGAGGGTGACGGAGCATGGAAAGGTGGGCATGTACACAAGCCTCCTTGGGGATGTAGGATGGAACCAAGAGTGGGAAGAAAAGAGGTATGGAACTCTTCGGAATCAAGATTCTGAATTCGAGCCTGGTCTTCCACATTATCATGATGATGTGTATTTGTCAAGTTTGAAGGATGGACCATATTTTAGTTAATTGGTTTGTTAGCTTGGTATATAACTTCTTAATATTTAGACATATGCTATGTTGGCCTCCATTTATACTCTTATTCCAGGTCCATAGATGTCAGAGGAAGGTTTTCCTATTGTATCTAAAACTTAGCTTCCTCAGGATCCTAAAGGCATAGTCTTTTTTCCAGAACTTGAACATATTTGAAAAGATTCAGCAGATTTTTAATGAAAGTAAAAACTACTTTCATACATTATGAGCAAAAAAGATGCAATTCAATCTTACTCCAACTTTTATTTTAGAAAATTTTCAAACATACTGCAGAGAATGAAAAGAATTTTATAGTGAATACCTATATATCCACCACTTAGAGTCTGTCATTAAGATTTTCCCATCACATACCAGCTCCCTTTATCAAATGTCAGCTTCCCACTCCTCTATTCATTCATTGAACTCATCTTATTTTTGATGCATTTCAAAGTAAATTGCAGACACCAATATACTTCACTCTAAATACTTAAGAATGGGACTTCATTTTTAATAGGAGACTAAAAAACCTCACTGTAGATGCTTTAATGTTTTTAAAATCAATTTTCCCTATAACTTGATAAGCTTTATTATGCTCACTCTTCAACAGTGAGTTTGAGCTCCCACCATGAGTCAGTCTTCTTCAAAAGATGCCTATGTTGGTAACTGTTTATTGTAACATGATGCACCGCATGGTGCTTTACATCTAATTTTGTTCAGATAAGTCAGACTTTGAGAGTACAATGATGAATATGAATGGCTCATATCCTTCAGAAACAAATTCTCGGGGTGGGGGGACCGCAGACAGTAACATGCAGAATTATATTGTAGAGTGATAAGCATTAGTGTTCTGGTAAATGTTTAATAGCTCACTCTTGGTGGAAAGAAACTCTGATTTGTAGCATTTGCTGATTTCCATTGTATGAATACTCCTACCATGGCCATGTTGAGAGAACAGTTTTTCCTCTATCAACTTAGGTGTGAATGGTGGTGGTAGTGGGGGGATGGCAAATTAACTGACAGCAGAGAGATTAACAGGAGAAAGATGAGGTTTATTCGTTCTTGTGTGGGAGCACACAGTAATAAGTAACTCCCTGAATAGCCGGAGGTAAGGGTTTATATACCAACTTAACAAAAGGAGGGAGTTTAGGGCTTCAAAGGATGGAAGGTTCCAATGAGGCTTGTTTACACAATTTTTTTGAGATGTATGGGTGCCCAAGGTTAGTCTCCTCCGTGACTGGAGACCTCTAGAGTGGAGTGAGGTGGGGGTAGTGAACTCTTGTAAAGCTCTGTTTTAGTTAGATAAGAAGAATTCAGATAAGATTTCTTTCTGCATCTGCTGTTGCGATTTTGGTCCCTTCAGCCAATTTCAAACAACCAAGGTGGTGTCACTACAGAATTGGGAAGAGATGCTAACGATTGGCTCATGGTTCAGCTCCTGCCAGAAGCGTTACTGTAGAGGGGAGTCCATGGAAGGGATTTCCAATCCAGGGGGAGACATCCTAGGAGGGATGATGTTTAAGCTGACTCTTGAAGGATGAGTATGAATTAAATGATGAAGAGTGGGAGAAGGGGCTAGGTTATGCTGGATTTGTAGCATGTTTGTTTAGGTCCTGGAGGATCTCGTATATATTGCTAAGGAGTTTAGAGGTGATGAGGGAAGTATTAGAGAGTATCAGGCTAGGCGAGTAGCATTTTTTCTCCCCGAAGCATCAACCTAGTAACAGTATGGATTGGAGGAAGATCAGAATAAAGGCAGGAAGGGTAGAGAAGAGAGGACAAACAGGATATTTAGGAATGTGAGTAGATGGGACTTGGTGACCGACTTGGAAAGTATGGAATCAATGATAACTCATGTAAGTCTGCCTTTGGCAAATGAGTGGGGAATGGTACATTTTGCCAGAGTAGTTCAAGGAGGAGGAATGATTTGGGAAGATTAAAAAGAAAATTAAGTTGGAACTGCTTTGGGGACGTGCAGGTGGCAATTCTGGCAGTTAGATATGGGTCTGGAGCTCAGGAGAGCAATCTTGAATAATCATATGTATTTTAGGAAAAGCAGAAAGAATTTGGTACGTTCTGGTGTTATTTTTGTGCATGTTTCTAAAATGCAATATTTAATACAATCGTTTTTTAGTTGATTTTTTTTGTAAAAACAAAGGCAAACTTGAACCAATCTCTTCAGAGGATGCCTAAGATAATATTTATTTACTATAATTTAATGTAGCATATAGTGATTTACATCTGACTCTGTTTTGGTAAATCAGACTTTGTGGCTGGTTGAGGCTTATCACTACCTTAAATTAACTATCAGTTACATAACTATCAGGTTAAGATGACACTTCAGTGTCAACAAAAAATTCCTCAACATGTATACAAATGATATAATGTCTTATATATAGTAGTCAGTAAAATCATCAAACTCCTGTTACGTGCCAGGATTGTGCCAGGTATTGGGAATCCATCAACCCTGCCCCCGTGTAGCTTAAAGTCTAGCAGGAAAAATAGACATTAATCATATAAGCATAGAAACACATAAAATAAGTAGTGTCTGCAAGTTCACATGCTATAAAGAAGAGGTACATGATGCTAACGGGGGAATCTGATCTAGTCAAGGAGGTCAGGAAGCCTTCCCTGAGAAAGAACCAGTTGGGCTGAGGTTTGAAGAGTGGGCGTAGTGGGAAGAACAGCATGGAGGAGAGTCATCAGAGTGGATGTTGCTGAGAGGCTGTTTGAGAAGTCTGGGGAAGAGATGACAGTAGCTTGATCTAGAGAAGTGAGGGAGGTGATGACCAAGACAGACGTGATGGAGATCCTTAGGAGGTCAAATCATGGGACTTGGTGATGAATGGGCAGAGAGGGAGGTGTCAAAATTTGAGTCTTAGCTTTTGATTTAAAAGTCTGTGTTTTATTTAGGAGTTGTCACTGATTCAGTATTTAAATGAAATAACAATGTTAGCTACACAAAGCGTAGGGATAATAGCTAGCTTCCTTTTAAAAGGTTCTCATTAGTAAGTCTCCTTTTGAACTAAGGATTTGTTGCAAAATTGATTCATTGACTATTTTAGTAGCAGGTAAATATGCAAATATCTCTGCAAGGAGCAGTAGCACCCAGGTTGGCATTTGCAGTTCCATCTTCTTTTGACAGATATATGGAATTTTTACTGATATGAATTGGAATTATATGCAAAGCGAGCAAATATGCCTTTTTTTTTTTTTTTCAGAAAGACTTCATCTATTTTACTAGGGAAAAACTCCACAAAACATTATTTTTCCACCGGGTTTTAGATGCACCCTGCTCTGTTCAGAACTAATGTTATGTAAGACACTCTTTTACACATTTGTATTGATTGTATATTGCTAAGGGATAAGTTTCCATCTTCCTCTTTTATTGAAAGGATGCCTTTTGGCAGGGATTTAGTGAGACTGGATAAATATCTTCTTTTGTTGTGTTAGTGAAAACTGGCAATGGCTCTAGTTATCTTGTAAAATAAGCATTGGTAAATAGTTAACATCCTAGTTGAAATTTTTATGTTATGGTGATCTCTGTAAGCTTTCAATTGTATAACCATATCTTTAAGACACTACAGCTTCAGACCCCAAAGAAACAGTAAAATAGCCTCTTGCACTGTTTTAGCCATGATTTTTTATGTGATATGTTGCACTGGAGGAAATTGGAGAAAAAATCGAGCCCATGAGCTGGATATTATTCCTCATATGAAAATAAATTTTGGTATTTGAACATTTAGAAGTTAGGAAAGCTGATTACATTCACTTTGGTTTTATATATGGAGACATTGTGACCGAAAGGTTGTGTATTTAAATTATAAGGGTCTAGTTTGGCAAACCATGGCCTGTCACCTGTTTTTATATAGTCTGTAAGCTGAGTGGTTTTTGTATTTTTAAGTGATTGAAAAAAAATCAAAAGAGTAATATTTCATGACACATGAGAATAATATGAAATTCAAATTTCAGTGCCCAGTTTGTGGGATACAACCATGTTCATTAATTTATGTACTATCTATGTCTACTTTTGAGCTGTGTCAGTACATTGAGTAGTTGTGGCAGAGTCTTCCTGGCCTGAAAAGCCAAAAATATTTACTATCCACCCCTGGTCTAGATTGTGCCTACGCAAGAATGGAAATTACTTAGGCCATTCAAAAGCAATCACGTGGTTTTGAAAGAGGATGACAGAATTATGAATTGGACTAAGTAGAATAAAACATCTCTAGCACAATAATAATAGCAGCCGCTGACATTTATTGAGCATTTGCTTTGTGTCAAATACTCTTTTAAGTACTTGATACACACTGACTCTTTTAATCCACACAACAACTCTCTGAGCTACTAGTTTGTCTCATTTTCTGGGAAATAGCACAGTGGTTAAGCAACTTGTCCAAAGTCGGTCAGTGCTGAAAACAGGCTAGTTGAGCTGACTTTCAGATTTACCTCAGTGGTTTTCTCTCAAGTGTGTATCTTATAAGTGCTTTCTATTGAGTGTACTATATTTCTTGAGTGAGAGGTAAGGGTATTTTCCTTTGGTTGATACCAATTGCTTCTTCTCACTTAGGGCACTCCGGGGTTGTAATAGGTATGTACTAGTAGGAGCTTAATCAGTGCAGTTCGTCTAACTTTAAATTGGAATTGTTTCAACCTGTTTTTAGTGATGACTTTAGTGGATGGATTGCTGCACAACAAGTTCTCCAGTCTTAAAACACACATTACTTGTTTTTTTAAAAAATAGACTTCAAGTGTTTTTTCCGTTGTTTATATCTAATTTATGACCAATCCAATTGTGCCCCCCCCTTCCTTTTTTTACATTTTATGTCACTTCCCTGCTCAGAATCCTCCAGTGGTTACCCCTCGTGCTTAAAATCACGTTCCAGTTTCTTAACAAGGCTGATGCAGTATCTTCCGTGATCAGTCCCTGCCTGCTCTCCAGTCTCATCTGACGTCGGGCCTCTCTTCCCTCACTGTGCTCTAGCTGTACTGACTGACTTACGTTCCTTGAACAAGCCAAACTTTTCCCTGCTTTTACACATGCTGTTCTTTGAGCCAAGAAACATTCTTACTCTTACCCCTTTTTCCTTTACATTGTTTGGGTCTCAGCTTAAAAATCATCTCCTTGGAGAGGCCTCCTTGAGCTTCCTTTCTGAAGTGAGTCTCCCTCTCTGCCCCCTGCATTATTCTCCATCCCTGTTTGTTTCCCAGGGGCACTTATCACAGTTTGCAATGTTCGTGTTTTATTTATTACTTGTTTTTGTGTCCACCTCCCTTGCGGTATTGTAGGCTCCATAAAAGAAGGGACCATGAATCTCGTTTACCATTGTAATCTCCATGCCTAGCACAGTACCCAACATATACCAGGCTCTCTGTGGAAGGAATGAATGAAAGAAGTCTACTTCCAATGCTACTGTTTAGTCTGCGGCCTCATCACAAAGGATTACTGTGGCTGCCTCCTAAACTACAAGATCTCTTAAGTTACTGTTATGCTCTCAATTCCATCCTGCCAGATTGATTTTTATAAAATTCCGCATCGACTGAATCATTCCCTTCCTCAAGATCCTCCAGCAGTTGCAGATTGCCTGCTGAATCAAGTCAAAATTTCTCTGCTTGTGTTTTAAGGCTCTCCATAGTCATAATCTTCTACTTCTCCTTCACATAACCCTTTGTTTTTATTAGGCTGGCCTCCTTCCCAAGCCATCAGCATTTGTCCTTTATGCTTGCTATCTTCCAACACTCATAAGAACCCTTACCACTTCCATACCTTCTCCAATAAAGCCAACCCTTCATCCCTAAATTCCCGTTTGACTATTGCCTGATCCACACTTAGAATTTAGACCTTGACAGATTCTCCAATGTAAATCCTGTTTGTACAATGATCCATTGTAAAAGTTTTGTGTTAGAATCCAATAAGAAGCTAATCCTACCTTCAGCAGAGCATATGTTATGGAATGATATGAATGGAAGTGCTTTGTTATATGGTTGTCAATTTTGGGATTAGAGAAAGATTAAATGATACCATTTCTGTCTTGGATATTAATTGGGATGTTTGATGTCAATGAACAAAGTTGTATTTTACTTTGTTAAATTTCATCGAGTATAGTTAGGCTTCAGATTTTTCTGGTCTATGGCATATAGAGAACTACTTGTAAAATTAATAGAATTCTGTTCCATTAATTCAGAATTTGTGGTAATGAGGGCAGGAGGTTGTAGTCTCTCTAAGAAAAAGTAGATTTATTCACGGTGCAAAAAAAGGTTGTAGAGAAAATATCTTATTAGGATCATTCCTGTATTTTATAAACAGGTACTTAATGACAACAATTACAAATAATGTTTCATAAGTTTTTAAAAGCAGGATGCCCCCCACCAGAACTTCATTTGGGATTATTGATAGATTCAAATTTCTATTCATAATAAAATTAAGAACACTTAACATCATTGTGTTTTATTAAAAAAATTTAATTCAGTTTTGTCACCTATTCAAATTTATTGCCTCCTAGTTCATTTCAATTAGTGGATTTAACTTCCTGAGCCTTTGAAATTCTAGACTTAAATTTAGAATGTAGCTATTAAGGCAGACTTTACATAGTCCAAAAAAGTTTTCTTTTTAGCTGCTTTTGATGTTGACAAGGCAGATCATTGTAATTAATTTATTTGCTTTTTTTAATTGTATCACATATTTGGAGAGGAAATGTATCTATTTTTGCTTTAAATTTATTTTACATATACTATTGTATATGTGCAATCCTTGAATTATGTTTACCTTACCTAATCACAAAATATCTTCCTTTTAGATCCATTAAGAAATGTATGTGTTTGATATGAGGTGTTACCTGCTTTCCCAGAAAAGTAACTTGCCCGAGATCATCCCACTATTGAGTGGAAGAACTTGAACTGGGAAATCCAGCCCTGTCTGACTCCTGATCCCATGACTTTGACCAATGTGCTATGCTCTTCGCAGACATACAAATGATCACAGTGCAAAATAATGAATGCAATGATAGACATATGCCCATTGACTCAAACTTCTTTGCTGTTCTTAATGTCCTTTTAATGATCTTAAAAGTCTGAGTATGTGTGTAGCACTGATTATTAGCAGAATCATAAACTATGGAACTAGAATGGCATGGAAAACTGTCAAATATTGTTCTAAGTGCTTTACATAAATTATTTCCTTTAATCTTCAAAACAATTCTATGATATCTGTGCTCTTACTGTTTTCACTTGGGGAAACCAAGGCTAAATGAAGGTTAAATAAATTATGTTCCCAAGGGAGGCTACACTAACCTAACCCTGTAGTTTAAGCATTATGTATTCTGCCTCCCAGCCCTACAAGAAAGGGTTTTCCTATTCACCAGTAATGATTTTCCTATAACAAACAACTTTTAGACTTGTCACTAAAGTTCTTATAGCATGGCAGTGTTCTGATTTAAGACTCAGTGGTCAGAAATCAGTTTAGAGTCATCAAAAGGATTCTGTACTACCTTTCGTTATAGTAGAACTTACGTAAAATGTAACTATTGGGATTGCCATGTGAAAACTTACTGCTTATAAAATTACATATATCCAGGACTTTATTGGTTTAAATACATACAAATCAGTTCATTTATAGGTGTTGAGTTGTAAAACAATGGGTATGCAATATTTTACCAGAAACTTAGTCTATTTTTCTGTTTTTACCTCAAAATACCGTTCCTGCTTCTCTTTGACATGTTTTCTTACTATTCCTCCCTACAAGTGTTTGTTGCTGTTTCTTAGTCTCACCATCACACCCTGGACTTCTTTGACAGCCTCTTACCCTCATTATTTAGTATTCTTAAGTTTGTGTGTGTACAAAAATGGAATAGCTGCTTTCTGCACACATTTTGGGTACTCATTTATATTCCCACAGTGGGGGCCTTATTTTGAAACACACTGCTACCCTGTGGATAAGGAGAAGAATACACTGCTGGGGGTGTGGATCAGTTGGTCTGCTACCAATACTTAAAGGCATCCCAAGAATAAAGAAAGAAGATTAAAACTAACTCATTGGGAGTCCTGTCCATCTGAGGAAATGTCAAATATTCAAAGAACTGTTAAGTGTACTGTTTAGTATTTAGCAAATCTCATCAGAAGCAAATTTTCTTTGCTTTTTTTTTTTCTTTGCCATCATTTAGTTTCTTTGGAAAGCAAAAGATCTCACAATATCTCTTAAAAATCCATAATTTAGACTTTATTTTGTGCTATATTCAAGTGTCTAGGAAGATTATATCAACCACCTCACTTCTTTTTCTGGTCTGTTTAGGATGGTATTTGAATTTCATCCTTTGGAGTTGAAGGAACCAAATGGCTACCATATCCAGACAAGATATATTTTACGTTAAATGTTTGAAAAAATATTCTTTGAATTCTCCTCTTTAAATTTAGGAGATTTTTAAACATTTAAAATTTCTTTCCCTCTGAATATCAAATCAATTAGTGATTTCAACTCTTTTAACCTACTAGAAGTCCCAGCTACTATTTTGGTTCCCTCATAGAGCATTCCAGATTTCACACTTGGAGACCTGAATCACTGGTTTGTGAGAGAGAACACTTGGGAATTGCAAGTAGTTTGGAATGATGAGAGCATAGGGATACAGATGTAGGAAAGTGAAAGAAGATGGAGAGGTAGGCAGGGATAGGTTTTGAAAGGCCTTGTCTATTGTGCCAAGAAGTTAGGCTTTATCATATAGATGACAGGAAGCCATTGTAAGATCTTAGTGCAGGAATGACAATCAGAAGTATCTAGGTAAGAGCACTTAGCAGAAGTTTGGAGAATGGCTTGGAAAGACCAGAAGTAGGGAGAAGCTGTTGTGATGATACAAATAAGAAATGATAAGAGCCTAAACTAAAGATAGAGTAGATGGGAGTAAGAGGAGGAGAATCAACTCAAGAAATATTTCAGGGATAGAGTTGATGGGGCTTAGATGTGAAAGTGAAGGAATAAAGTTGAGATGAGTCTGAAGTTTGGAGATGACTAAATAGATGTGGTAGTGTTCACTGAGATAGGGGTTATAGGAAGGAGAGGAAATGGTTGGAATTAGGTCAGTCATAGTGAAGAGAAAAGGGAGAACGGTTCAGTTTTGGACACATTAAATTTAGAAGGGGAAACGTTTAGAATTTAGTGATGATATGAATTTGGAGTTTAGGAGAAAGGTCTTGGCTGGAGTCTTCAGTGTAGAAGGGGCAGTGGAAGTTATATGTGTGGGTAAAATTACAGTAGGAGGGTGTGAGGAATTTTAGAAGTGAAAACACTGAAGATGGAATGCTGGGAGGATATCAACATTAAGGACTATGATGAGGAGAATAAGAGTCTACCAAAGTAGACGGAAATGAACAGTATAAGAGGAGTGAGAGAGAATGGTCTGATTAGAAGCCAAAGAAGAAGAGATTTTTAGGAGAAGGATGAGCGGTCAGTAGTGTCAGTTGCTTTAGAGAGACCGAGAAAGGTAAATACCAAAAATTGCCTATTGAATATGGAAATTAGGAAGTTGTGGTGATTTTATGAGCTGTCTGTGGGACAATATGGGCAGAAGTCATATTGCAGTGAATTGAGGAATGAGAAGTTACAATTAGGGAAGCAAACTACTTTTTAGAAAAGCTACCGTAACAAACTATGGTACACACGTACCTTGGAATACTACTCAACAATACAAAGGAATGAATTATTGGTACACATGACAATTCAGATGAATGCCCAGGCAATTATGCTGAGTGAAAAAAGGCAATCCTTGAAGGTTACATACTGTATGATTCCATTTATATGACATTTTTGAAATGACAAACTTATAGAAATGGAGGTCAGAGTAGTGGCTGCCAGAATTTAGGAAAGGGGGCTGGTGTAATTATAAAAGGGCAACACAAGGGATCCTTGTAGTGTTGGAACTATTCAGTGTCCTGACTGTAGTGCATACATTCACCTACACAGGTGATAAAACTATATAGAACTTACAGCCACACACACACTCAAATGAGCTCAAGTCAAACTGGGAAAATCGGAATGAGATTGGCAAGTTGTAGCAATGTCAATATCCTGGTTGTGATATTATACTACAGTTTGGTAAAACGTTATCATTGGGGAAAACTGGGCAAAGTATACAAGTGACTCTCTGTATTATTTCTGACAACTGCATGTGAATCTATAATTATCTCCATAAAAATTTCAAAAAAAAATTCAAGTAGTGAAGGGGAGGAAGGAGGGCACAATAGCCAGAGAGAGATGCAAGTTAAAAGAGGGACTCGGCTGTGTTTGTGTGTGGCAGGGGAGGCAGAGTGGAGAGGGAGAGATTCAAGATGCAAGGGAGAGAGAACTTTCTCTGGATCAGGAGGAAAAGTACAAGAATGGGTGTGACTATAAATGCGTGTGTGTGTCTCTGTCTCTCTCTGTCTCTGACTCTCTCTCTGATTCATGAAAATCAACCCTAATCATTGCAAATTAATTTTTAAATCAATGGCTCTGACACACTTGGGTATCCTGACTTTAAAAAGTCCCTTTGAAATAAAATTTAGCAACTCTTTATTTCGAATCAACATGTGTGATGTGATGCCGTTTATCCCCCAGAGGCAATAACAAATAAGATGTTAGCTTATGTTAGCAGTACCCTGCTGTTTTTTATTGCAGTTGCAGTCTAATCTAACTCAAAATATTTTCAACAAGGTTAAAAAAATCTATACAGATCCTTGGTGCTGTCCTTGTTCTGTCTGAGCTATAGTGTAAATCAGCACCACAATCCATGTTTTACTGTTTATAGCATATCCGGAAACCCAAAATTTTAGTATGGTATTGCTTGCTTATTACGCTTTAGCAAAAGAAGCGGTGGCATGATTCGCATTCCTTCAGGGAAAGAGTAAATCAGGATCGTCACCCTGAACTTGGGGGCTTTGAGCTACCCAGGGATTGGCTACTTACTGGGAGAGATCATTTTGACGGGTAGCATATATAGGCCTCTATGTACATGATGCAACTTGGTCGTGTCCTTTCCTCCACCAACACACATTTCAGGAACGCAAAGAAGCTGGAATTATTTCTCCTCTCCTTTCTGCCTTTCAAGACGCATATTGCTCTTTTTGAAGGCCCTCTCTCTTCAAAGTTGTCCTTGATGTGCTCTTAAAATCTGATTTTACCTGTAAAAAAGTTGGCACATGGGAGAAAGAAGAGAAGTGTCCTGAGTGATAATTCTCCAAACCTGCCTCTCCCGACAGCACTGGGCTTCGTATGTAATACCCTACGGTGGCCTTTACCACAGGTGTTACTGTTTCAGTTTCATTGGATCCGGTTCATGTATTAAGCTTGTGAACGTTTACAGTTATTGTTTCATCACATATTGTTGCTTTTCATGCAAGATATGAGGCCCTTAAAGGCAGAACCTATGTTGTCTTTGTCTTTATGTCTCCCCAGGCTGTAGCACGGTTCTCAACATATGCTGGGTTCATAAAAAATGTTTATTGCTCATTGAATAGTGACTATCATGGCTTGTTGACAGGGCATAAAGACTACTTGAAAATATTATGTTTTATTCAGAAATAAAGTTCATAATTGAAGTTACAAGGTTTAGATGGAGAAGGAAAAGGGAGAAATTGTTGGGAGCTGCTCAACGCTTTGTCCTGCTAGCCAACTGCAGAATCACTGTGTTAAACTGGTGTTTGTTTATGCCCCTTTGGAAATGTATTAGCTAGAAGATGCAGAGTAGAATTAGCTGAGGAAAGTCTATAGCATGCCAAGAAATACCTAAGAAGAATGCTAGCTTAATACAAATTACCTTGCCTTCATCCTCAGGAGGGCAATAAATCTCAATTCATATAACCTGAAATGGAAAAAAAGGAGGGTTTTCACCTTTATATCCTAAGTGGGAGACAGGAAGAGAAAAATGTAAAATGGCATCTCATTCTATCCTTCTGGTGCCCTCAGCCAATCTGTAAGTAACAGCCATGGTGGTAAGGGGGCAGGAGGCGATGTTGTGACTGCTAGTTGTGGGCTTACATAATTACATACCTGAATTAGCCTCTTTGTTTTGGGGAGTTTAAAATGAGTCTAAACTCCAAATCATACAAAGTATATTTCTGGAGAGTATCATCCTCATCCCACATGGGGATGTGTTTTATAGATGACAGACTGAATCATCAACACCATCAATGGTTTTATCTAATAAAACTGCATAAAGGCTGGTAGAAAAAACTGAGCATTATCGCTGGACCCAGCCTTATCATAAGAATGCAGAATTTCCCATTAGTGGTAAAAGTTTATTAATTGAATATTCTAGACTCTATGCATAACTAAATGAACATATAGTGTAACCATGAAGTGATATTTTATGTCTGCCACCAATTAAAGTTACATGTCATAAAAATAATTGGCTCCCACAAAACAAACACACACATGGATTGAGTTTCACTTGGAATTTCCTCTGGCTGGCTGAATGTTTGCCAAGTGCTTTGTAAAGTGCTGCATACAAAAAATTAAGGAGGCTTTGGTTTTCTTGATATTTACATAGCGCCTATTAACTTAAATGAGAGTTTAATTTCCTTTCGAGGGCATAATTTGACTTTATGGACCACCATGCTTACTATGATTTAACATAAAAAGTAAAGCTAATCTTTTGGTGTAAAGGATGATCCCTATAATACATGTCTTTATTTAATAACCCTTATTTATTCAACATGCATTTATTAAATTATGATGTTCCAGGCACTGTGCAATGGGAATAGGAAGATAACTAACACTTGAGTGGTCCAGCTTGCAAGTAGCTTATGCCCAACCTGCATCTCCCCAAGCCTGTTTGTTATCAAATATAACTTTTTCCTTGCTGCTTTTCTCATGTCATCTTTTAGCCATATATTGAAAGAATCCCCTGCATAAAAGTGCTTCAGATTTTACTTTGATCATTTAAATTATTTTTATTAAAATATTGACTTTTGGTGGGGCTGGCCTGGTGGCATAGTGGTTGGGTTCGTGTGCTCTGCTTTGGCAGCCCGGGGTTCACAGGTTTGGATCCTGGGCGCGAACCTACACACTACTCATCAAGCCACACGCTGGCAGCATCCCACATACAAAATAGAGGAGTATTGGCACAGACGTTACCTCAGCGACAGTCTTCGTCAGGCAAAAAGAGGAAGATTGGCAACAGATGTTAGCTCAAGGCCAATCTTCCTCACTAAAAAAAAATATGTTTTTTAATATATATAATTATTTTATATATTTTTATTATAAAAATATAAAATATAATATAATATAAAAATATGTATTTTAATATAAAATATATTTTATTTATATTTCTATATTTGTATTTATATTTATATTTATATATATTTATATTAA
The DNA here is from genome assembly GCF_021613505.1 of Equus quagga. Lineage (NCBI taxonomy): Eukaryota > Metazoa > Chordata > Mammalia > Perissodactyla > Equidae > Equus > Equus quagga. The sequence continues at coordinate 82,704,318 of NC_060274.1, read as the reverse complement.
AAATATATATTTTTGCTTTATACACAGTACTTATTCGTTGTTTTCAAAATCTACTAAATCTGTGGTACTTTGTCAGGTTTGTACATTTATTGATAGCAACTTGTAAATTTCCATTTTATACATGAAGAAAGTAAATATTGTCATAAATATAAGGAAATCTGGCTATAGAAGTATTTATTCTACTTTAGTAAATATGCACATATTTATTCTATAAATATCTATACATTTTTCTAATTACACACACAAGCATGCATATTCCTATGTATTCCCATATAAAATATACATATGTACAGCCAACTCTAGCCTGGATTTTGTACCTGTCACTGGTATCACAAGTTTACTATAACTTTGTGATATCTGTGACATCAACTATTTATAGTTAGATGTACAGTAGGTCTCTTTTATTCTAGAACTCTACTTGTTGACTTTCCTTCCCTTTAAACCAGCAAGGCAAGTTTGGACAAGGGTTCAGATTTGTTTTTCTGTTGAGTCTGGGAGAAGAGCTTTAGAAACTAGGCTCTTTGATTAGAATAGGCTGCCGTACCTTTTGGTTTGAGTCCTCAGGTCCCAAAGTGATTATCATTTAAAACACTTATTATCACCAGCTGTACCTAGGGGTGTGTTGGCATATCAACAAGTTGTAACACTTATCTTGCAGAAACAATTCCTTCTTTCTCTTTGTTGGAGGAAATTTATAGCATCTATTATAAACAATAGAATAATAACTGCTGTGTTATAAATCATAACCAGAAAGTTCCTGAGAGGAGTCATGATTTTATTTCCTTTGGAATGTTATTAGGTAAGCTTTGCCTAAATAGTTATTATCCTTTCCTCCAATTTTAGTGTTATTTTATTTTTTTATGGTGATTGGAAAAGGAATGTGGTAAAGATAATATTTTAAAAAACATCTTTGCATAAATCAATATATTTTAGTAGTATTAGAATGTAGTATACTAGAGTTGGAAAGAAGCTTAAAAATTATCTAGTCTCTGCCTTTCATGTCACAAGTGCAGTCTAGAAATATTGCGGCATGTAGGTACCCACAATGAAGTTTAGAGACTAACAGGAGTAGTCTTCTGACTCCTAATCTATTTTTTTTCCTTCTTATTCTACCAAGGATGACTATGCTATTGCTATTTTTAATTGCACAGTTATTCTTGATATATGCATTATGAGGTGCTGTACCTGGTTGCTATATGGTTAAAAATGTTAATACACACATATACACACATACGTATACACCTATACATATACACACACATATACACACATTTACATGCATGCACACACATATATAAGTCATGTTTGCAGAGTCTACCAGGGCAAGAATTAGCTATTTCTCTTTCCTAAATATTCACTTCCAAAATTGTAGTCTTTTGTGTAGCTTTCAGCTTTCTCATATAAAGAGTATCTGGCATTTTCATTTATTAAAAGAAAGTTGAAAATATCACCTTTTGCAGTCCTGATAGAAATAATTAATTCAGGTAAGACTCATAAATGAATGCTAAAACTAGTAGGTAGAATTATGAGGAAGAATAGGATATTTACATCATCTCAAAGAATCTCCCCATGAGGTGCTTATTAACTGTAAAGTAAAAAATAGTAACGACAGTGGAGAAATCTGGCAAATACCACCTTAAATAGGTGATGAAAATGAACATCACTCGTGATGGGACAAATTGACATCCTGTGCCTCCTGATATGGTGTGCTGGGCCATAATAATAGGATGAGCTTTGAAAAAAATGCTTTTTTGCCTTTGTATTTTTGGAATTCCTTAGAATAAAAAATTTAGACTTTATGTCATTTATTTCTGAATCTACAAAGAAATTCGTGGTGTTACTAGATCACTTTCAGTGTGACCGCTAATTTTCTTTTTTTGAGATTTTCTTATATGGAAAATCTTGATAATTTTGGTTTTATTAATGTGGCTAAAAAACACAAGAAAAATGGCTTTACTGACACCCCAGCAAGTAAATATTTGGTATTATTATATATAAATGAAAATATAGAAATCTGAAGTCTCAAACTTGAAGATAGCATTTTCTTCAAAATATGTAACTTCAGTTGGTCAATGACATACAATGCTGCTTCCTCCTTATATCCTAAAAAAGAAACTAATGCTTGACTAACAAGTTAGTTCAGTTAAAATTTATTGTTAAGGAGGCTGGCATTACATTTTTGATCTCACATGGGTGTTATTTTGTTCTCTGGCTATGCATGAAACAGTGGCAAATTGGCTTGCAAGTTTATGATTTTGGTTACTTGGGTGTCTTAAGTAAAAGTATGAAAGGTTTTTGAAAGAAGTTATAAATTGCCTTCCTGTGAAACATTCAGTTACTTTCAGCTTAAAAAAATATTTACTGGGACTGGCCTCATGGCCTGCTGGTTAAGTTCAGCACGGTGTACTTTGGTGGCTTGGGTTCGTGGGTTCAGATCCTCAGCGTGGACGTACACCACTTGTCAGCCCTCCTGGGACAGTGACCCACATATAAAGTAGAGGAAGATTGGCACAGATGTTAGCTCAGGGCTAATCTTCCTCAAGGAAAGAAAAAGAAGAAGATTGGCAACAGATTCGCTCAGAGCTGATCTTCCTCAGCCAAAAATTTTTAAAAATTTTAAAAATTACTGTTTCTTAGAAGATATTTTAATTGCATTTAAAAATATAAGCTGTTTATGTACATTACTATGATCTGAAAAATAAGTCAAACATTAGCTTCTCCAGGATATATTGGGCAGCATTGTATGTGTGTGTGTTTCACACACGTACATATATATACACATTTTACACATGTGTATATGTTTGTATGAGAGAACATTAAAATAATCACATGTCCAGAGTCTTAAGGGATTTCGTTAGGAGATTCAAAGACAGCTAACAGTAGACCTAAAAGATTTCAATATGTGTAAATATATAGTTTGCATAATAGGTGTTTTTAAAAAAGTTATGCATAAATTGAACTTTGCAATATCATAATTTAAGCATACTAGAGAAATATCGTCATTTCAAGATGGTGTGAAATAGCATTGGTGACTGTGGCTTCTAAGTAATTTTTAAGGTTTGAAAGAGTTTTGAAACTTATTTTTCTTAGCTGTTAGCAAACTTCTCTACTTATCTAATGTGCCACATTCTTGACGTGGACAGATCACCTGTAACACTGAAGCAGTATGGCTGTCTTTTTATTCAGTCTGTGCATCAGCTTCTTTCAGCAAGGCTAATTAGAACCAGTTGTCTTGTAAGATTTGGTGATGTGTATAATTCTTCTTATAGCAAATTCAACTAACTAGCAAATTATTTTGCTGAATATCTGAAAAGCTATTAGATTTTAAGATTGCATTCTTAAAGCGTGCAACATACCGTATAAGATATTTTTGCATTACATTAAACAGACGTTACATGTCATCCTAGATTTTCAAATGGTAGGTATCATTTTAACGTATTATTATTCATTTTTTAACATTACATATGAATGTAGTATTACTAAATAAAGTAAAAAATTATCAGCTTTGAAAAACTACAGTATTGGCTTTTAGTTATTTTGAAGACTGGGAGTTGCATTAAAGTGGAATTTGATATGGAAAAGGGAATATTGCTACAAATATTGAATTGGAAAGTAAGCTGGAAATGCTTTTCTTCCTGGCTATGGTTCCTTCTCTTCTCCTCGTTCACTACTGAGGGGTTTTTTTGCTGAAGAAGAATCACCCTGAACTAACATCTGTTGCCAGTCGTCCTCTTTTTGTATGTGAGCTGCTGTCACAGGATGGCGGCTGACAGATGAGTGGCGTAGGTCTGTGCCCAGGAACCAGGCCTGGGCCACCGAAGCGGATCGTGCTGAACTTAACCACTAGGCCAGTGGGGCTAGCCCCCAACTACTGAGTTTTTTTTAAAAGACCAGTTATCTTTTCCTGGTTCTCCCATTTTATTCCTTAATTACTACTGGCTTCTGCCCATACTACCTCTTCCCTGATATCTCACCAAATCACTCTAGCCTCCTAATTTCCATATTTCTAATACTTCTTTTTCTTGGACTTTCTGAAACAACTGATTATTCATTAATTCCTCTCCTAAAATTCTATACTCTTTTGGCTTCTGGTCAGACCATTCTCTTCTGGTCTCATAATGTTTCTTCTCAGCCTGTCTGTGGCCGCCTCTTCCTCTAGGAGGAATGAAAAGTATAAGATTTAATAATTTGGTTGGTATTCCTTATTAGACTTAACTAACCAGAAATAGTACATGTAAAGGAGTTTTTCATGTTGTCTTAAAAAAATTAACTTCATTCAATATATTGGGTTAGGAAATAATTTTTTTCTCTATGCCTATTCTGTACTCTTAATTTGACATGAATTTGCATTTTCTTTTCCCTCAAGTAGTCTCAATTAAGGATGCATAGACTATCTGAATTGCAGTAACTTTGTTAAGGAAATTTATGTTGAGTCTTTAAGTAAAATTTAATATGTTTCTAAAGAGGAATCTGTCATATCATCTAATTGTTAAGGATGATTACACTTTTTTATCTCATAACTTTATAATATCTGTTTCTACTAGCACAGAGCATAATATTGTCAATTGCTTTTCAGTATGAAAATGCATCTCTTTTTCATTTAAAGCTTTAAGTGTTTAAATGCTTTTTTCAGATTTTCTTCAAGTGTAGACTATGAAGTATCATTTTCTGAGAACAGGAACTTTTACAGAATTCTCCAAATGGTTTGTACATATCGGCCTCTTTTCTTGGCCAGAAAACCTCTATTTACCTTCACTTAAAAAATTAAGAACAAAACATGCTTTATGAATAAGCATTCTAGAATCAGCTAGAAGACTTTTCAAACCAAAAATAGGGATATATTTCCTGAGGAGTATGAGTTCAATAAGTCAGGTGACTGGAGTTGGGAAGGGGTAGTGGTGAGCCTATTTGTAAACTTTGGATTCTGAATGTTAATTTTAAGCTTCCTTTTAAAAAAAACCAGTGTTTGTAGAGCTTATCCTGTCAGCAATATCCTGTGTCAATTGTCAGGTCCTGTTTAATGTGTGGAGATGTGTTAATCTGCTATGGCCAGCGCTGTAAGAGGTTGGGATAAACAGCGGGCTCACGCAGATGAAGAGGGATTAACTGTGTGCATTGAGCAAACTCTTCAATCACTGAACCAGTGATTTTACGAAGGATTAGCTGCTGCTTTTACAAATATTGATTACTGATTTGCTACTCAGAATGGAGATGACATAACTTGTGCAGTTGCCGTGTAGTGCGCTCTTTGAAGTGTACATCATTCATATTAATGGATTTGTCATAGGCATTATAGAAACTGACAGATTTATTATAGCAGCAGTTGCTAGAACTGTTATGGTTAAGGTTGTGTCAGCATATCTATTAAAACTTCAGGATTTTAGACGTTTATAGTATAGCCATAAAATTCATTTCCCAGGTGGAATTTGGAATACCAGTTATAGCCTGGCACAATTATTTTTATGCATATTTTTACATGAATCCGTTTGAAGGCATTTAAGTTGACATAGAACAAAAAAATACATTATTGTATTATATTTGTAGTATCAAAAAATTTAGATTTATGTCACTTTGAAAATATTTTAATTTCATCATAAATACTTGCTTTCCAACCAACAACGTGTCTAGTCCATGTGGATTTCCAGAAATCCATCAGTATTTTTCCCAGAACAGGGTTTGTCTTGAAGCCTTTGGTTGTTTCTATAATCAGGTGGAGAGTTTTAGAAAATATAAAAATATCTGCATAATTAAAAATTGATGACTGTTTTGTTTCATTGAAGTTACTTTTTTAGAACACTAACAAATCAGTAGTAAGAATTAGAATGATCTACGTCAGAGAAAAGATCTTCCTTTAATCTTTTTAAGAAATCAGTTTTCTTACAAATATTTTCATCATGTCACAGCAGGAAGGCTTTTCAGAGAGTTGAGCTGTGTCTTGAAGGATGAACTGGAAGCTTCTAGGCAGTGAGGGTGGGAGGGGTGGTAAAGAGGGGAAAGGTGAGAGGTAGCACATTCCAGGCCGAATGAAAGCTTGTGTGGATGCACGAGACTTGGCCTATTTGAAGACTAGCCAGGTGAAGGAACATTCTCAAAGTAATACCTTCATATGAGTCAAGAAGATTGTTTTTAAATCGTATTATTTTACCATAAAACTACACTTGTATTGATTAAATCTTCTAGTTTACTAGTTGAAATTTTTCTATGATTTAAATAATATGAATTGATTTAATTTAAATTGCTTAAAAACCTGTAGACATTCTTTTTTGCTTTTCATTTAAAAAATTCTATTACGTAAAATTTTAAATGTAATACATGTTAGTGACAAAGAAAAAGTTGTTTCCCCCACAAAAAAAAAACTCCCTAGAAGTAAGAACTCTTAACAGTTCTGAATGTGTCCTTCCTGACTTTTGCCCCCTGAACTGTACAAATGTATTTGTGCTAGAATAAATATGGTATCAGATCTTTTTAAGTTAAAAAATGGGATATCACTATATTTATTATTTTACAACTTATGTTTTTCACCTAAGTATCATGGATATCTTTCTACATTAGTACGTATCTTTCCACCTTAATACACATAGATCTACATACTCATGTTTTAATAATACACATTATTTAAAATGGTTTCATAATGCCCCTCTTGCTGGACACTTTCCATTTTTCTACTGTCACAAATAGTGTTTCAGTGGCTCTTCGGGCACATACACCATTAGGAGTGTGTGCTTTATTTTTGTGGGATAGATTTGTGGGAGGTGGATTCTCAGAGCACTGTCAGTTCTCGTCCACAGAGCCGTAGGAAGTTAGGCTCCCCAGAGCAGCTCCGGAGAGTGCCGGCTCTTCCTGCCCTCCCTGCTGTTTGATCTTACTCATCTTTTCAGTTTTTGCCAGTCTCATAAGTTAAAAAGTAGTATCTTGTTTTAGTTTGTTTCCTTTAGTTTTTATGAGGTTCGTTTATACATTCAGCAAAATTTAATGAGTACTTACTGTGTCCCAGGTGCTAATCCAGGCACTGGGCACACACAGTGGACAGGACAATGGTGATCTCTGAGCTCATGGCACTTAGATTCCAGTGAAGGTGAGGCGAGCTGGGGGAAAGACAGTTCATCAGGCAACACTCATCTTTTTTCATGTTTATTGGCCTTTGTACTTATTCCAGGAATTGCCTGTTTCATATTCTTTACCTGTTTTTCTGTAAAACTGTTTTTCTTTTTCTTATTGATCTGCAGGAGTTCATTGTCCATTGTGACATCCATGCAAATATTTTTTCCCATCCACCCCTTGAAAAAGTGATCATTTGACAAGTTAATGATTGTACTAATTCTTATCCATGGATGGAATTGTAATACCATACCTGATTTCGTTGGTTGGTAAGGGATCTTTGGACCAAGTGTTAAATTTCCTTAATTTTCCATCCTCTGAGGAATTCATGAGTCATTTCTTTTCTCTAATTTAATGTACCTTAATATTTAAAAAAATATATTAGAACTTTGAATCTTGCCTGAGACTTGAGGCTATCCAGATGCAGGGTACTTAATTGAATTAATTGATTTAGTTACTAGCTATTATCTCATTAGGAAGATAGATATATATGTAAATTTTTTCTTTTTTTTTTTTTTTCAGTGAGGATATACACTATGGTCTATTCAGACATGATTTAACTACAGGCTGAATTTGTAGAAAAACATGTAATGGAATATCTTATCATAAGAGCTCACTGTGTCTGAATTGATTTTGAAAAAGTTGTGTTATATCATTGATTCATATGGAATTTGAGTGGGAGGTATATCTTTTGGATTTTAAGTCTTTTACATTTTTGAGAGATTGTTGTGTGTTTCAAATACTCCTGAGCAAACTACAGATTCAGAGTTCACACTGTTGGACTGCCTTCAACTCCCTGCGGTAACTGCCAGCCCCTTACATTGCGATGAGAGAATGCAGCTGAACTGCCTTTGGTGTGAGGTTCATGTGTGGCTGAGTAGCAGTTTGTTTACATGAAGTTGCATCAGTAGTTGCATGTTGCTAGCAAACTTTTTATCCTGTTTAAGATTGCATGAACTTCTTTTACTGAGTTTTAATTTTGACATTTTCAGTTTGAATGAAAAACTTAAACTTTAGTGGTGAAATTGTTCTGATAATGACAGCCTTTAATTGGGAGAAAAGAAGACCATAGGCGATTGGGCTGTGTCAGCTCTCTGAACCCGGAGCTGGGATGGTCGACACAGTGAACAATTTACTCGACTGCCTTATGATGTCTAACTCGTAGTAAATATCAGTTTCTTTATTTGGCAGTTGATTTTTTTATATCATGGATACTAATTTTTAAAAATATGCTAAAATCACATGGCTAAAAATGGGCACTTTTTATCCTATCTGTTCAGTCCCAATTTCTTTTTTTCCTTCTTATTGTATTTCTTACTTTACGTTTGTTGTTATAAAGTTTAGAACTGGAATGGAGTGTCATTAACTGTGAAGTAGATCTTAGGGTGGGAAACGAATAGAAGACGACTCCTCCTCTTCAGTTGTTCTCGCCCTCTTCTGATATCTTGTGTCTCACTCTTGTGTTTGCTCATCAGTTTCTTCTTCCCCCACTCTTTGTCAGTGGGGGACTGCACCAGTTACAGTGGAAGATGTATTACAGTTTTATAAAATTATATTAATGACTCGGAAGTTAGATACTCTATAAATAAAAATTATCATCCTCATGATCACTTGTATGTCTGGCATATTCCTTGTTTTCAGTATGTGCTGATTGTGTTTTATCTACTTATTAACATTCTTTTGATTTTGTATTAAACATCTTAGAGCATATTTTGTAAATCTTATAAACTAGTATTAAGTGAGGTTTTTAAAATATACCATTAAGAGCAATGTAGTTTACTTCAAAATTGTGCTTGTACAGTTTAAATAAGTGCGCTTTTGATCTTGATGCTCACTCAAGTTTGACTCTCTGTCTTCTGATCCCTTGCTCAAAGTCTAGTGAATAAGACAAACTTGTGAGCACGTTATTTTAGCCTAACATTATAGGTGCCGCACGGATGTCTCTCTCCCTGGCCAGTCTCACATATGGCTGTTAACACTTATTCCCCTCTGAGCTAAGGATCAGAAAGAGGATTAAGCATGTAGTATGCTTTTATTTTCAGGTACTGGAAAAAAAATGCTATACATTAACTCTTCTAATATTGAAATTTTAATGTGTACTCTCTAGTAATTTACTCAGTTAGATAACAGAATTAGAAAAGAATTAGCTTTCTAATTCTTTCACTTACCCAGGCGTCCATATTATTATCAGTTCATCCTGAAGAGGAGACTTAGGCATTTTATCATTCTCAGTAACATGTTGTTCTGTGGATGTTTTATTTATGTGAAGTAGGCATTTGTTTAAACTTTGCAAGCTACAATTATTCTGGCACCGAGTTAGAACTTTGTGGGCAATTACTGATTTGTTTTTGTGTTAAGATGATCTTCATCCAGGCATATGTCCCTGCCAAGCTATTAAACTTTATAAATTTATAATACGGGTATATCAACATTCCCCCGGCTTGGCTGCTTGTTAAGGGCTGTGGCTCTTCAGCAGTAACATAAAAGAGCTGGGTTGTTTTCTCGCAGGGATGACATCTCCTGCTTGGCATTTAACATTTACCAAAAGTTTGATCAAGACAACGTGTATTGTATTTTGGATCATACTTGTATTTTGGAAGGATTGTCTGAAAAACACGCAGGGCATCTGTTCCTATAGGTACTCTATGATCTTATTCTTGAGTTTAACGAAGCTGTTGGGAGCTGTGTACTTGGGCTACCTGCTTCTGTGTTCTGGAGAATTGCTTTTACTGAATTTTGCTTTGGTATTATGCTGTTGGCTCAATGTGAGTGATGTCATACAAAGCAGCCCCATGAAACTTTTATTTTACTTACTGTAAAAATGTTATTGAGGACATTGAGAACATATGGGAGAAATTTCTTTCTCATTTCAGTACCAGGAACCAGGAATAGTTGTTGTATGGTTCTCCCTGAGCAATGATCTGTATTTATCTTATGGACAATAAATCACATAATTTATTATTTCTTGCTTCATGTTGGTTGTTACAAAGCTTATAACTGAATTTTTGGTCCACTTCTGCTAACTGTAAATGACTTTGTAGTTCCAGCTTGTTTTGTGTTCTGCCCTGACTCCTAGTTTTGCCTTGATTTTTTACCTATATTTTATTTTTTAAAAATTTGGAATAATTTCATTTATAGAAAAGTTGCAAGAATAGTACAAAGAATTCTCATTATTTGTACACTATTTGTACCTGTAACCCTTCCCTCAGGTTCCCTGAACATTGATACTTTTTATACAGGTATTTGCTTTCTCTCCCCCTGTAGATACACAATTTTCTCCTGTCTGCTTTTAATTTCCTTACCAAGTGTATCTGTACAAATTCCTGTGCAATGCTTTTTTTGGGGGAACGAATCAGTGTATTACTAAATAATAATAGGTAAGAATGTGGTAATTTCAAACTTATATTGAAAAAAGAGACCCATAGAAATACTTGTTTCAAGTGGAAGAAAGATAAATTGTGTGTGTGAGAGACAGAGAGAGAGAGAGAAAGGAGAGGCAGAGGACGCATGTATTTTAAGAGGATACTTATAACACTTTGAATGGCAGGAGAGGGGAAATGGCAAGGCTTTTTCATTAAAATAAAAGTTAGGGAGCTGTCTTCTTATATAGAAACAGGTAATAAATACTAAAGCATGAAGAATTTTTGGGAATGTATTTGCTTTAGTAATCAAGCCCAATTTGGTAATCAGGTAATCAAGTAGGACCATAAGTAGAGAGTCTTAATTCAGAAATGTTTACTTTTTATTAATTTCAGTTAGGCACAAAATAATTTTATATTTGATAGTTCTCATACTAAATATTTTTCACTTATTTTAACTGTCTCTCAATAGTAAGATTCTTTTGGGAGATGGGAATGGTGACTATTGTTTGTGTATCTGTTCACTTTCTTCAAGGCAAAAACAAAAACATAGGCTTTATTATATCATATAATATAGAAGACATTCTAACTCTGCATATTCCTATTTCAGATGTTTCAGATATGATCTTCTGTTGTTAAAAGCTCTAAACTTTTAGTACACAGAATAGGAAAAATAAGTGAATAAAAATGAACTTGATGGGACCAGTCCCGTGGTTTAGTGGTTAAGTTTGGTGTACTCTGCTTTGGCAGCCCAGGTTCAGTTCCCAGGGGCAGACCTACACCACTCGTTGGTGGCCATGCTGTGGCAGTGAGTCACATATAAAATAGAGGAAGATTGGCACAGATGTTAGCTCAGGGCCAATCTTCCTCAGCAAAAAAGAAGAAGAAGAAGAAGAACTTGAATATTTCAAATGAGAAAAATGTTATTCATATTCTGAAAGTAATTGTAAAATTTATAGCTTAAAACTCACAACAAAAAAACAGTTGCAAAAGATAAAAAAATAAAAGATTGCCCTATTGTCTATGTGAAAATAAAACATAGTTGAATGCATAGGAGCTAAAGAACTCGTTTCTTATTTGTATGCCATTTGCTAGAGGAATCTGCTTACAAAAAGAGCCTCCTTTTCCTTCCATAAATATCAGTTTTCCCATTACTAGTTTATCCCATGTTTGTGTGTATGTGTTTTTAAACCAAAGTGGAAGTCTTTAAAAAAGACATTTTTAGGGGCCGACCCTGTAGCCAAGTGGTTAAGTTCATGTGCTCCACTTCAGCAGCCCAGGGTTTTGCCGCTTCGGATCCTGGGCACAGACGTGGCCCCACTCATCAGGCCATGCTGAGGCAGCGTCCCACATGGCACAACCATAGGCACTCACAACTAGAATATACAACTATCTACTGGGGGGCTTTGGGGAGAAGAAGAAGAAGAAGAAAAGATTGGCAACAGATGTTAGCTCAGGTGCCAATCTGAAAAACAAAAAGACATTTTTAGGAAGCAAAATTGACTTCTCTAAAATCTTGTAGAAAATGAAAAAAACGTTCTAGAATTTTAAATGCATAATATTTTAAAATATATTATTCTGCTGTTAAGGAGTTAATTTTATATAATCATGCTTACTTTAGTGCTATAGAGCAGTAATTCAATGATGTGGTCATATAGTTTCTATAGATGGAGTCACTTCTTCCATCAAGAGTAGAACATAGCGTTTCAGAGAATGGGCTTTGTTGGACAGAATCTAGGGTCCTGGATCCACCACTTAACTGTGACCTTGATTTCCCCTTGATAACATGGAGCTAATAATGCCTCCCTTTGGGGGCTGTGGGAGAATGAATGACATGATGGCTGTATCATGCTTAACTCGTGCTAAATGCTTACTAAATGTTAGCTGTTGCATTATTATTACCTCACTGACCCATGCTGATATCTGTATATATTTGACAATGCTTTTAAAAAAAAGCGGCTTATGACATGGTCTAGCAATATAGAAAGTCTTGTGTTTGATATAGAGGTAGCATAGGTAAGGAAGGAGTAAGCTAATTAGTAATTATTTTTAAAATTTTATACATAAATCATTTGACTTTTAAAATGCTGCCAACAAGTTTTCAATGAGATTGAGTTTATTTTTCCTAGTTGCCTACTTTAGGTAATATTTAGAAAAGGACCTGGCACATAATACTTACTAATAAATATTTGTTTAATACATGAATTGAGTGTTCCTTTTCATTTATACTAATCTTTACTATGTACAATACCATCAAATATTTTTTCGTGCGTGCATCAGATTTTTTTCCCCCAAATATCTATAGCTGGAAAGGAATTTGTATTGTTAAAAGGTGTTTGGCTTTCACATTTTATTGTAGTGGTTTATCTTTTCAGCTTTCTGATTGTTTTCTTGTGTATGGAACAATGGACTTGGCAAATCTGAGTTGCCATTTTAAAATAATAGTAATAAGAACTAGCATTTCTTAGAGCTATCTTAAGTGCTATCCTACTAAATCTCCATAGTAATTCTCTGTAGTGTGCCCTCTTATTAGTTACATTCACAAATTTGAAAACTAAAGTTAATGAAATCAAGAAACTTGTCTAAGTCACAGAGTGGTCAAGCTATAATTTGAATCCAAGACCCTTAGGATTTGAATACAATTCTAAGAGGCAAAATCAGACTGAGGCACCTCTTCGTGTTAAAGAAAAACATTAAAACCTAGTTCATAATTGTATGTATTTAATTTTGTATTATTTAGAGTATCCGTGAAAATTTGATATATTTAAAATTTTATTTTTAACTTAAGGAGAATTAAAAGGTGTATTCCTTTTAAGCTTGTATCTCAGTTTTGCAAAGCATTTGTGTATCATAGACTTTTTAAAAGGGCTGTTGTTTTTCTGAATTCAATTAATTTTTTCCTTGCTACAGAGAAGATGATTAAGATATAGGTAGATATATACGTACATATATATACAAAAATCAGTAGCCAATTGATATGTATAATGAGGGGTACAATATACACAATAATAGTCCCTCAAAGAAGTCCAAATTCTAATCCTTGGAACCAGTGAATGTGTAGTTACATGGCAAGGAGAATTAAGGTTGCAGATGGAATAAATTTGCTGATCAGCTGACCTTAAAATAAGGAGATTATCTAGGTGGCCCCATTGTAAATAAAAGAATCCTTAAATGGGGAAGAAGGAAGCAGAAGAATCAAAACCAAAGAGAGGGTGTTGTGAGGACCAGTCATCTTACTGGCTTTGAAGATGGAAGGGGGCCCTAGCCAATGAAATAGTTCAGCCTCTGGGAGCGGGAAAGACAAGGAAATAGGTTCTCCCCTGGAGCCTCCAGAAGGAACCTGCTGATGTCTTGATGTTAGCCCAGTGAGGTGCTTTTTTGGACTTCTGACCCTCAGAACTGTAAGATAATAAATTTGTGTTGTTTTAAGCCACTGGGAAAATAAAAAAGATGTAGACAGATACCAAGTAGCTGAAAAGTTATTCTATCTAGGACATAAAAATTGATTCAAATTCTTTCTGTGAAATCTAATGATATTTTACTAATAAGCAGCCTTTACCAAAATATAAAAGCATAAAGGGTGCCCTGTATTATAAATATATGAAATAGTAGACTTGTTTGTAGAGTGAAATTTCTCATTTTGAACCTTATTTTTAAATGATTCAGTATATTGGTATGCTTTCATCTCTGTAAATAATTGAGGGAGTCTTACAGGGGTTTCCATAAGTCAGTAACTCTCAAATTTTTAGATAAAAAGCATTTTAAAATTCTATAAGGAATCATTTTCATGTGTTATAAAAGTGTGATACCTCATGGTCTATCACTACACCAAAGAATGAGAAATTTTAAAGAGTTTTTTTTTACATCTAATTTTATGAGTTAGGGACAGCAGTCCTATATTAAAAATTTCTCTGAAAAAGCAATCTTCAGATATATTAATTAGGTAGTTCAATTCTGGTCACCTACTTAAGTGAACTCTAAAGTATAAGAAGCAGTTTTAAGTGAATGAGAAGGAAAATGTAACTCTGGATAATATAATCCACACATACTTGGATCTGTGGCTTTTTGACTATTATATTAATGGATATTGATGAGCACACTTGATTTCAGATTTCTCTTAATTTTGATTCTTAACTATTCTCTTAATTAAACTATCATTGCCATTTGAATTTTATGTATTTTGGTAGATTTCCGTGAAAATTAGTAGCAGCCACAATTATATATGTATATATGTTTTGATATAAAATAAAAGCTTTTGATTGGACTCTAAACAGACCTTTAATATATGTTTTGGATCATATTCACGAAGCATTTCTTGCATGCATATAATAGCTATTGTCTTCTTTGCTTTTGGATAGACCTATTGAAGACATATTGGAACTCTCCTGAGGTTATTGGAATTTCCCTTTCAAGTAGTAGAGTTAATAAAGGCAAACTTGAATTACCCTAATGGTTATTCAGTTTTTGCTTGGTAGCTTTCAAAGTGACTTGCCACTTTACGGGGGGTAGGGGAGCGGGGGAGACTAACAGATGGCAAACCTGTGAGTTACACCCTCTGCTTTTGCCCCCGGTGTCATCACGTGGGCCACTTTATCAGTCATTAAAGCCTTGTCCCAAGGGCTTAACCCCCCTGGGAATTTTGTGGTCCTACTAATTGGTAGTTGACCATCTTTGTGTCTAAGCATGATTTGAGTAATTTTTTTTAAAGAAAATATCATGATATCCTTAGAGATCACCAGTACTAGTGCATTCATTGGTTTATCCTTTCTGAAGAGAGCAATAGTGATAAGTGAGAAAATGAGCTCTGTGAAAGGACTATGCTAAAGAAACATAATTAGTAATCTTTTAGTTATTGTAGTGATTATTTTCTTAAAGGTTATTATTGTTTGATATGTCCACTGAACACAAAATAATTTTCTTTTTGTCACTAAAAAGACTGATAAAAAGATTTGAAGTTCCAAGTTTTCCATATGGAGGGGAGAATTATTAGAATATGAAAAATATTTAACTTATATATTTATTTTCTTTCACAGTTATTCCAGGCCAAGATTCTAGCTAGAAATTAAACTTTTGAAATGACATAAAACAGTTCTATGCTAAATCCACAGTTGCTCTATGAAAATATATGTTGTGAACAGTTTCCACATTTGACATCTTTGAAAGTTGAATCTATCTTGGACCTTGGCCATTTCTTACTGAAAATGCAAGAAACATATTAGTGTGGATGTATTTCATGGAGTCCTATGATTGGGAGGACCTTGGAGATGCTCTAATCTAATTTCTTTTCATGTTTTCGATGAGGAAAGTGATACATAGAGAGGCTTAGTGACCCACTGAAGGTCACAGATTTGCAGAGCTGGGATTTCATCACAGACTTAGTGAAGCTATACCATGCATCTTGAAGTCAGTGTTAATGTAAAACTAAATTTCTAGGTATTTGCTGTATCATGAAACCATTTTATTTAATATTTATATCCAAGTTAAGTTTATGATTCTCTCCCTTGGTAGGGCGTAGTCTTTTTTGTTTCGTTTTGCAAGTATACTAGTGAATTTTTGTATTTAAAACCTTTTAGAATAATAAGGAAAAAAAGTGTCAGCAATTCTGTGTCATTCTATCCATTCTATATTCTCTTGAAACAGGGAAAATGACATCTAAGTTTCTGTGCAAATGTGAAGTAAAGTGTAGTTAAATTGCACATGTGGAGTAATGAGTTCTGAACCAGTAATAGCTCTGGGAGCTGAGGCTCATTTATAGACTGTTTCCTAAAGCAAAGTACCCTTTGCCAGAAATGTCTACAAGATACTGGACATTTTCTGGAAAGATACAGGAAACAAAACATAAAGCATTTTTCTACCTTTGTACAAAATTATATGCATTAAATATTGTCTGAAAATATACTTCAATTCTGATGACCGCTTCTTAAGAAAAATGAACTCAAGCTGGAGAAGTTAACCTAGACAATCAAATAACCACTGAGCTGATCAAGGGAGGAGAAGGTACTGCCAACATGAAATGAGAAACTAAAATGATTACTATTCTTGGAAAATTGAAGCCTAATATGTGTTTTAAATATAAAGCAATCATCAAGTGGGTGGATACTGTAAAAAAAAAAAAGGGGGGGGTGTCCATTTATCAAATTCAGGAGTGCTAGAATGACCAGGCATTTAAAAAAGTATCACGTATAAGTCAGAATAGACGAAGGGAAGCACTATCTCCCCCCAGGAGGTGGCCAATTTATGGAACTCAGTATTCCAATTATCAGGTGAAAATGAAGAATTTAAAAAGATTTAGATAAACTCATGGATGTTTTGTTCATATCAATTGAGAGAAAAAAAGATATTGTTGAGGGACTTATTAACTTTTTGCAGTTCAAGGAAAGCAGTCACAAGGTGTGATGACAGAATATTTGACTAAACCAAGATCTTGACTTAGGGAAAATTCTTATGAGCAAAAACAATCTTTTTTTTTAATATATATATCTCCATTCTTTTCCAATCTTAGGGTAAAGAAATCTTCAGTTGTGTAAAGGTAGAGGGAAAAATTATACTAATTGAAAGTTTAGTGTTCATGTTGAAACCTATACAAATGCCATGTGATAAAGACAAAAGCCAGTAAAAGATGAGTAAATTGAAGCCAGTGAAAGGTGAGACTCAGAAACCCAGCAGGAATTTTGTGCAAAGTCTAGGTCAACCAACCATAAAGCTGTGAACATATTAATGCGATGAAGCTGATGATATTGTAGTAATTTATTAATGATAAATAGTGAAATGAGGCTTTAGAGTCTTTGGAAGTCTAGCATTTAAATTGGTCACCAAAGTTGCATGTCAAAAGATAAAAAGGATAGTGAAAAACAGATGTCTGTTTTGAAAATGTCTTCAAATCACTCAGGTCCCTTGAGGCCTATCCGTAGTCCCACATGAAAAGCCAAGTAGGTAGAAAGGAAACTGAATTTTAAAAAGCTAATTCCAGAACTCAGTAGTTAGAACTTACACAGATTTAAAAAAAAAAAGAAAAATCTTTGCTTTAAATTGCACTCTGGAAGTGATGCCTGACTGTAAGTCTTAGAAAAATAAATGCATTTAAAGAGGTAACAGACTGGGATATAGTTAATGTAAGTGTGTGTCTGCGTGTGTCTGCGTGTGTCAGGGAGGAGGGATTAGGAGACGTGACAGTCTTGGAGAAGGTCCAGGAATAGCGCATTGAGACAACTAGTGCCGGACAAAATTGTAAATTAAACAAAGTTTGGTAATTTAGATTATTTTGAGAAAAGAGGTACAAAAAAGAAAGGATGATTGGATTCCTCTCTTCCCTCTAACTCTTTCTCCCCCTAACTCTTAACTCTCTTCATCGCCCTCACTCCCCTCTCCTAGGAATTTTCATGCTGTTCAAGGCCTTTTCTTCCAAGTAAAGCATTTTATGATATGGACCTACTTTTCCACCATCCTTTATCCTACATACAGTAATTCAGGTGTCCACCTTGCTAATGCCAAGACTGGTCTTATACCCAACCAATCTAACATCTGAAATATGCCCTAATGATAGTTCCTGCCAAAGAAAATTCATATTTTTCTCTGAAATTAAAATAATTATTTTTCCCTTTGAAATAATTATTTTTAATAGTTAAAACTTTTTAAAAGATAAAACATTTCTTGGGGCCAGCCCCATGGCCTAGTGGTTAAGTCTGCATGCTCCACTTCAATGGCCTGGGGTTTCACCAGTTCAAATCCTGGGCACAGACATGGCACCGTTCATCAGGCCATGCTGAGGCGGCATCCCACATACCACAACTAGAAGGACCCACAACTAAAAGTACACAGGTATGTGCCGGGGCTTTGGGGAGAAAAAGGAAAAATAAAATCTTTAAAACAAAAACCTTATTTCTTAAATACATTACAGATGTTTAAGCATTCCACTGTTTTTCATCCTAGAGTCAAGGAAAAAAGTTAAAGCAATAGGTTCATAAAATTGCCAAGATTGGGTGATACCTTAGTTTTTAGGTAATTTGTTTTTGACTTTCATACTTTTCTATTCTTCTCTATTTTTCAGATTCTAGAACCCATTCCTTTAGCTTGCTAGTAGACTGTGTCCACTATATACACAGTTTTTTTTTGTTTGTTTTCCAAAGATTGGCACCTGGGCTAACAACTGTTGCCGATCTTCCTTTTTTTTTCTTCTGCTTTATCTCCTCAAACCCTCCCCTGTACACAGTTGTATATCTTAGTTGCAGGTCCTTCTAGTTGTGGGATGTGGGATGCCACCTCAATGTGGCCTGACGAGCGGTGCCATGTCCTCGCCCAGGATCCGAAACCTGGGCTGCCACAGCGGAGCATGCGAACTTAACCACTCGGCCACGGAGCCGGCCCCTACACAGTTTGGTTTTAAAGCAAAAGTTTCAAGACACATTCCAGAACTCTTGAGTTGTCTTTTAAACAGTGACCTTGTGAATAAAATACCAAACTAAGTGTAAGAAATTTGGAGTACACTACTGCAGCCTTTTTCCCATTGAGTTGCTAGGAGTTGCTGCATGTTTATTTGAATTCCTTGTGATCTTGTTATCATTTTGCATGTTTCAGATTCAGAAATTGCAAGTTGGAGAAGACCCATTCCTTGCCTACTCTTGTAGGGTGTTAATTTTAAGGTCTAATATTTTGACCCGCTTTAGAAGAGTAGGACTGTTCTATAAGAAATACATGCTCATTTTATAAAAAAAAAGACTAGTCTTTGTCAGTATATGCTTATTTCTTCAGGGTACTGAAAACTTTTGCCACTTAAGCAAGCCCATGTAGTAATTGTCTGCACTATAAATAGGCTGCCGTAGAGTATAGGTTTATTTTTTTTCTCCCCTTGGTTAGGATATAATTTCTTCATCAACCACTTTCACCTAAGCAGAAGGAAACCTTTGAACTGCTTTTAAAATAACTGCAATGCTTAACTTGTGCAATTACCAAATCATACTTTTTTCCATCTTTCCAGGTAAAATTCTCTAAGCAACATTAAATAGTTTTACATTCACATTGGCATCTATTCATTTGAATTACTAGTTACAGTTATACTAACATATAATAGTAATATTTAATTATAACAATTAATAAAAGCCAATATTTACTGAATGCCTACTATTGTGCTAAAGGATTAAGGCTGGGTGCTAAACTTACTTTTGGGACAAGGGTGTGAGTTTTGATAGTGAAGCAGAGCTGATAAGGTGTTGTGAATTTGTTGGAATGTGCTGTGATTGGCTGTGTTGCATAGTTTCCCATGGTGAGATAATGTAATTGTGGTGTTTGGCAAACGTTTGGCAGCTCAGATAGGTTTGTAAAGAGCCTTACCTTCCTTTTCTTCATGTATCATTATACCTGCATTTATATAGTCTTAATTCTTTTGATCAATGTGAATCTTCCTCAATGGTGATGTACTATTGATAATTGTTGGTATAGTGGTATGAGGTCTGAATTATGTGATAATTCATGTTTTTTGAAGAGGAATTACTACTTTTTATGTCATGTTACAAGTTTTCAATTTCTACCATCTAAAAGTATTGTTTTGGTATGTTTATGATTCTATAGAAATCAAATGGTTCTTCTAAGAACTTAAAATCTAAAGGTATTACTATTAAACTTTTTAAAAAAAATTTTGCATGTGTCTTGAACAAATCCTAGATATTGGACAAATAGCAAAAAAGATTTAGAAAAATGAAATTTCAGTTAGAAAACTTGCTTTTTTTCCACTTTAGGAATGAAATAAAAGGTTATATATTAGAAACATGAATTTAGAATTCAGAATAAGTATTGCTTGTGACATTAAACTTTATTGTGATTTATCAGGTGGAAATTTAATCAACATTTTCTTAAAGCAAAAGCCTCTGGTAATAGATATATTCACCCTAGTAAATTCTAATTTCCCTCCTGTTCCTCCTCCTCTTCTTTTTCTCCTGCTCCTTTTTTTTCTGACCAGTAACTTTTTAAAGTTCAAAGCTATGTTAAAGGTGCCCATTTCTCTTCAGAATAGTTTAAAGTTTCTTCTTAAGTTTGAGAGGGTTAATTTAGAACATTTATTATGCCGAATGGAAGTGAGTGGGTCATAGGACTACTTCTCAATGAGCCTTATCTAGCCAAGTGGAGGTAATTAATTCCTTCCCATGTCCTCTTCCTTCTGTAGTTTAATTTCATCCTAAATGGACAGTGCTTAGGAGTTTATTTCCATCATCTTAAAGACATAAAATTATTTATAGGATATTTGCAGTGAATATTCTTGTTTTTACCACTGTGGACAAATTGCTTGTAAATTTTTTCATGACACACAATAATCATACTAAAATATATCATGAATATATTTGCTTTCTCGTTCTAAGATGATGTGATATGATGTTTCTCGCAAAGAGATTTTGTGTGGTTGACTTAAGAACTCTACAGGCCAGTTAAAAAAAAGCCTGAGCACAAGCAAACTTCCACAGACAGTAAACTATGGTCTTGCTTAGTTGGAGAAGTAAGTACTTTATTTTCAGGAATCTTATTTAGAAAGGAAATTTTCCTAAATGATTTTATATTAGCTAGAATTTCATATTCTTATGTGATATAATATTTCCATATTTACTTTTTTGTCAGTAACCTAGGTTAATAAAAAAGTGCTATTAATCATTTTTTTCTTTTAAAAAAAAAAATCAAACCACAGTCACCCTCTTTAATTTAGTGGTTGACTAGGACCTGTTCACATAGATAAGATTTCTGTATGTGATTTTTTTTTTTATTAATGTTATGATAGATTACAACCTTGTGAGATTTCAGTTGTACATTTTTGTTAGTCATGTTGTGGGTACACCACTTCCCCCTCTGTGCCCTCCCCCCACCCCCCCTTTTCCCTGGTAACCACCGATCAGATCTCCTTATCAATATACTAATTTCCACCTATGGGTGGAGTCATATAGAGTTCGTCTTTCTCTGACTGGCTTATTTCACTTAACATAATACCCTCGAGGTCCATCCACGTTGTTGTGAATGGGCCAATTTTGTCTTTTTTTATGGCTGAGTAGTATTCCATTGTGTATATATACCACATCTTCTTTATCCAATCATCAGTTTCTGGGCATGTAGGCTGGTTCCACGTCTTGGCTATTGTAAATAATGCTGCGATGAACATAGGGGTGCAATGGACTCTTGAGATTTCTGATATCAGGTTCTTAGGATAGATACCCAGTAATGGGATGGCTGGGTCATAGGGTATTTCTATTTTTAACTTTTTGAGAAATCTCCATACTGTTTTCCATAGTGGCTGTACCAGTTTGCATTCCCACCAACAGTGTATGAGGGTTCCTTTTTCTCCACAACCTCTCCAACATTTGTCGCTCTTGGTTTTGGATGTTTTTGCCAATCTAACGGGTGTAAGGTGATATCTTAGTGTAGTTTTGATTTGCATTTCCCTGATGATTAGCGATGATGAACATCTTTTCATGTGTCTATTGGCCATATTCATATCTTCTTTTGAGAAATGTCTGTTCATGTCCTCTGCCCATTTTTTGATTGGGTTGTTTGTTTTTTTGTTGTTAAGCAGTGTGAGTTCTTTGTATATTATGGAGATTTGTATGTGATTTTTATATACAAAAATATTATAGTAAATAGCTTCTTCCTTTGTATAGATCAAGTTTATTCTGAAAAAAAAAGAAACATGGATCCATTTATTGAACAATTATTCAAGTATTTATACTGGCTTTCCCTAAAACTTTATATACATTTCAAAATTGGTGCTCTATTTTAAATATATTTTAATGATATTGTTTTATGTTTACTGAGTGAAATTGATCTATCAGGGAACTTAAATTAGTGCTTCAATTTTAAGCTTTATTTCTTAAGGAAAAATATCTATGGTTTTATCACTGCTACCATGATCCCCATATTTTAAAAAACCCAGCTGGTAATTCTGTGATCAAGTTGTATTTAATAAGCTCCCTATCAAAACACTTTTTTTATCATAAACTATATTGAAACTATTTCCACTGTGTGTAATCCGTGGAAACTTTCATTAGATTGGTTGTTTTCACTTGTTAGACTTCTAGTAAAATGCTGAGATATCTGTATTATATTTCTAATGAAGTTTATAAAAATATCGAACACTTGTGCAATTATGCAATAACCTATCATCTATGACCATGAATATGTGATTTCTAATTGACTTAACTTTTGGCTTAATCTTTGAATTTTTTGTAGGCATCTATTAGTCATTTATGATAGTTCTATCAGATCTATCTACCTAGTTTTAGACTCTCAAATGCCCTAAAAAAACCTAAAGCATACTCATTCAGTTGAACGTCTGTACTCAACGTCTGTGAGTACAATTAGGAAGAGAGAATATTTGCTTTGGACTCAGAGAAACAAATTTTAGCATTCAAGTTTGGGGAGAAATCTTTTGTTTTTCCTTGGTAGGAATAGGGATATGCAGGTAAGAGTCAATATGCAAAATTGTTTATCCACTATAAATGTAAAGAGGCTTATATGATTTATGTGAAATTCTTAACTTCTCTTTGTCTTTGCATTTATTTTTAATAGTTTCCTAGTCCTTTCTTTACAGAGTGTAGGTCGAGAAGTATTGCCCTTCAGCGATCGTTGTTTCATAATATTACTGTATTTGGGGGAGCATAATATATTAAGATATAGGAGTATAGAATACTTTTTTGCTCTTGAGATGTACAGGAGGAGGAGAGGGCCTTGTCTATGGACTGGATCTGAAACAAAGCTACCAGGCTTGGATTTAATTAATTTGGGTAATTAAAAGTACACTGAATCTAATCAGATCTGGTACTTGGCTTTTCTGAAATGGATTTCTCACTCCTTTTTTTTCCCTCTCCTACTTCCCACAGGAAACCAGTTTCCTCCAATTGCTGCACAGGACCTTCCTTGTGTTTTCAAGGCTGGCTACCTTGAAAAACGCAGAAAAGGTAAACCGTAAGATTCTAATGGAAAATCTAAAAGTGGTTTTATCCTCAGATAAAACGTGCTTGCAGTAAACATGTGGAGCCAATATTCTGTTTAGGTGATTGAAGAGTTTTAAGACTCCAAGAAAAATCTGGATGACATTATCCAGACCATCAAATACAGACTCTAGTTCTAGATCATTTTTAATAATAAAACATTTGGTCAGGGTTTTACTTGTCAACCTCAGTTATTTGTAAATGATTCAGGAGCTATTTCCTGCCTGTTAGTGGAAGGCTGTGGGCCATGACTGTATTCTCAAGGATGGGATTTCTCACTGTTATCCCACCCAGCTGAGCAGCAGGTTATCCTGCACCTGACCTGGCATACACCAGGTCTGCTGTGGTTCAGATCAAGCCCGGCATGTTGTCTGCCATTTTCTGTTATTCATTCAGTGTTCCTCTCCATTGGCTATGATAATTGGGAGTTGACCATATGGTCTCACTCTTTCAACACCAATATTTAATGGAGATGAAATATGGAGGTGGTGTTATGAAATGGGACATAAAAAGCAGAAAGTCTCTTCATTACCATTCTGCTTATCTCTCGGTTAGTTCCTTTGAGCCTTTCTATTTATAGTCCATTTGCTTCTCTTAGCTTTCTTAGCTGAATTTTAAAGCTGAAAGAGTAGAAATAATCTAGATCAACTTCAACCCCCTCCCTTTTATAACAGATAAGAAAATGAGACCCAGATGAATCACTTATCTCAAGACTGTATAGTCAAATCCCTTTTTGACTGTCCCTGTCAGGAAAGTTTGTTAGCGGTGCAGTTGATCCCATAAATGTAGCAGCCCCATCTCTGCTTTGCTTTATTCCTTTTAGCTCTGTTTTCTGTTTGTCTTTTGGAAAAGAAGATATAAGTTTAATTAGTCAGAGAATTTTAGAGCTAAAAGGAACCCTAGAAATCATGTTAACTTACTTTTTCCTTTTACAAGGAGGAAATGGCGTCATATTTACATATGTAATGTGTGTTATCTAAACTCTTCCTTTTTCCACTTTATTGTAGATCACAGCTTTCTGGGATTTGAGTGGCAGAAACGGTGGTGTGCTCTCAGTAAAACAGTGTTCTATTATTATGGAAGTGATAAAGGTAGTATTGATGTTCAATTGTATCAACTTTTATTGCATGAGAGTTTTGGGGGCCATTTTACCCCCTCCCTCTTTTTTTGGCACAGAGTAAGCTGAAGATAAATGGAGAAAGAATAACTGAGAATTTTAGTAATTATAGTCTGACTAATTTATAATTCTATTTTGTTATTTGACAAATGCTCCAAATTCCAGAATGTCCTAAAAGTCAACGTCATCGTGTTTTATTGAATTAGGAAAGAGAGTGAGATAACTCTCATCTATGTGGTCTTTCACCTTAGGAAATATTTATCATCTAGGCTATAGTTGTAGAATTTCTGGAAAAGTTAAGACCATTAGGATTGTGAGAATTTTGAAGGGAAGAAAGATATGTTTTTCTTCAGATTATTATAAAAGAAAAGGTTAGATAAAATGAAATATGTGCAACACCTGTCTCAGCTTCTTTTACAGATGAAATAACAACAGCAAACAGTTATATAGAGGTCACTATTCCAAGCACTTTAGCTATGTTAACTTGTCTAACTACCACTCTGTGAGGTAGGTACTATTATTAGCGCCATTTATTTTACTGTTTGGAAAACTGAGGACAGAGAGGTTAAGTAACTTGTTTAAGGTCACAGATCTGGGATTTGAACCTAGGCATGATGGTTAGAGTCCATGCTCTTAACCACTATTGTCACTATGTTAATTTAGAAACAATAAGATACATTTTGTAACTTCATTTGCTATTTAATAAATCTCTTAGTCATAGTTCATGTAATTTTAAGTACATTATTTGAACAAATAAAGCCATAAAATATTGAAATTTAAAGAATATAAGCTTTCTTAGTTTTCCTTTTTTCTTGGAGAAGCAGGTCAGAAGATGAATACTATAAAGTAAGGGTCATATAGAAATAACTAACATTCATTTCCAGAAAGGACACTTAAGGAGAAAAAAGTCATAAAAGTCCAATGTCACTGAATATAACATTTTCTGTGGAATTGTGACTTATCAATGTTGTTTGGGATCTATGTTTTGTTTGGCATTATTTGCAGTTTTTAGGAGTTTTTCCCTAATTATAAAACTGGGAAGATGTAATTATTGTATTTCAGATAAATTTGAAATACATGCATGATGTTAGAACTTGGTCCTACATTTTGGCTAATGGGATTAACAAATTAAGAATTAATTTAGTGGCTAGTTTACATTCTGTCACCAATTTACAGAATGTTCAAATGTAATAATGACATTAATGAACTCTAAACTATAAACAACTACCAACAGGCAGCCTTCTTTCTTTTGCTAAGGGTAAATAGGTGATTTTGTCAGAAAACTTAGAGTCCAAGTTCAGTTAGGATTATCATAGGTCATAAACATGCAATACTATTATAGAAATATAATTTTGTGCAGCATTATTAATTGAGATCAAGATCTTACATTACTACAAAGAAATATTTTCTATTTCATAAGACCAGGGGAGGGAGGTTTCAAATCCTTGTGACTTTGGTTCAGTTAGGCTTCTCATTTCTAATTTCTTTAAGAATCGATGAATACTAATGCCTGTTTCCTCTACTCCTAGTCCTAACTGGTATATACCAACTGTGAGGTCAAAGATTAGCAAGTTTTCCCCAAACCTAAGGAGTGTTTGTGTTTATTTCAAATGCTAAAATTCAATAAATAAATTCTAGTTTTAGGGAGGTATTAGTTAAATTCCCATTTCTATTGTAATTGATGAGACCTTGTGATAATAACATTCTTTTTACTATGTATTTTGACTGTTTCTGATCCATTTAGGCACCTCGACTAGCACTGCTTTTTAAAAATTACTATTCCAGCATTCCCTTTTTATGTGGCTATTTGAAGATCAGCTTTATATTTCCTTAAGCTCTTCCCTGTCTGTTACTATGAAGCCTCATGTTTCCATAGAGGTTTCAGATCTGTTTTTAGTGGTTCTTTTCTCTTTTGGCTTCTTCCTTTGGAATTCTTGGCCAGTTCTTCTCTTTTTAGGGGCTCAGGGAAAAAACCAATCTATCTTTAGACAGTTTTTAATTGTGTATTTGGCGTGATACTAATTTCCTTCCTTTGTATCTTTTTCTTTTCAGGAAAATGTACATGTCACATGAAATTTTTATTTTCTTTTGTGAAACCAGATAGCTGATTTGTACAGCCTTGTTTACTGTATGTGTGAACCATTCACCTAAACTTTGGAAAGAGTTATTTAGATATATGAGAACTATAATCCTCCAACTAAGTGGGATTTAGATAAATGGATTATAGAGGCACAGAAGGAGTTGAATAGCACTTACTAGGTTAAACTGTACTTTGTTACTGTTTGACAGATACATAGTTCACATTTTCCAACTTACTGTGTGTGCCAAAAAACATTTTGACCTATCAAGATAGTAATGGCTTAGAAAGAGTAGTTCCAGCCTCTAGGATGAATAATGCACTTACCTTTGTACCCATAAATATTATCTGTATTTATTATTCATGGCCATTTGGGTCCCTTAAGTAATATATAAATAGATAGATAGATAGATAGATAGTACATATTTTATCACTTTATGAAATCACATCCATCCTTTTGTCTCCGTCCTCTTCCTTTGATTCTCACAAATCTCATTCATCAAACTTCTTAGGTCTTAGATGCTCAGACTGCCATGAGGGTAGTCATTCATTCTCTCACTCATTTCTTCATTTTTTTTTTTATTTGATAAACATTTATTGGATACTTGGTGGATACTAGGCACTGGGGATCCAAAGATAATCCTGCCTTAGAGGTACTCACAGTTCGAGTTGTGTGGGTATCAGTGAGAGGAAGAGAGCAAGTTGCAGGATCAGAGAGGGGGTGGGCGAGTAAACTGATCATGTCAATGCAGTACAATAAGTTATTTAAATAAAATATCTTTGGATCACAAAGGAGGGTTGGCTAACTGCGTAGGGGAGTTAGGGAATACTTCCTAGTGGAGAGGACCCTTCATGGGGCCTTAAAGAATGAGTAGGGGTTTGTTGGGTGAAGAAAACTAAAATGGGCATTCCAGGCAAGGGAACAACAGAGATTCTGAGTTGCGAAAGACCTTGGATGAAATTAAAATTGGAATCGAGGCAGAGTATTGAGTGAGTAAGGGGCAGGGGCACATAAAGCTGAAGAAGTGGGTTAGGATCAGATTGACAAGAGCATTATGAGAATAAGGGCTTTGCTAAGTACTTTATCTTGAATATATATGGCCTTTAAGCATAGAGCTCTATGACCAGATTTGGTTTTTAGGAAGTAACTGTGATAGTATTGTGGAGGATGGATTGGAATGGATAGAGCCTGGGTGAACAGGATCATTTAGGAGGACCCTGAACTAGTCTAGTCAGGAGAGGTTATCACAGGGCTGCTGAGAGGGTGACTGAGGATTTAGTGCAAACGTCTCTGGCCCCAAAGCTATGCTCTTTCCACAACTTGGTATCAGACCTTCTAACATGCCTGTAAATAATGGCTTGTTTAGGAACCTGTTCCAAACTTGTGTTCTTTTTTCCCTTTTTCTGTTTAACCTCCATATGATCTTAAATCAGCATCGTGAACCTTATCTCTTCCCACTTTTGAAGGGGAAGGGGTTAGTTTGTAGTATCTCTTTTCTTCCCAGTTAAGGGGTTTTCCTGCCCCCACTCCCCAATTAAAGAAAACCCTAGCGCCATCCAGTGTGTGGCATCTGCAAGTAGCCTTAGTCCTACCAAGTCATTCTAAGTGTCTATCAAAGTTATTTATTACATCATGTGGTTGTAATTCTTTCATTGTAATATCTTTTCAATCATATAATAAAAGTAATTCGAAAATTGGGCTTAATACAGATCATTTAAAATAACAATACTTTTAGGTTGACAGGGAAATAAAATTTTTCTTTGAAATTGACCTCTCTGCTCTCTCATTTCCCTCACAACTTCACCATTGATAGGAACAATAGGACATATCTGTTCAGTTTCGATGAAAATTATAAAGTAGGTTTTGATGTTGAAATAACACCATAATTCTCTTTTACTATTTTAAAGATGTTGTTAAAGTGAAACAGTGTTTCTATAGTTGGAAGTTCTATTGTTTTGTAACAACTTTAGTAACAGTCATAAGAGCTTCCTTTTTTCTGGATTCATTTGACTCAGGCAAATGCCAGGATCAAGGCATCAGCATTTTATAATTGTCATGAATATATATATAAAATTTGTAAATGAACTCTGATATTTTAACAATTTGTACCATAACTTTGTGTCAAGAAAGATGATATCTTTGTGATTCCTTTAAAATGGGAATAATTCTATTTTTTGTCAGAAATTATTGCAATTTTATAGACTTTGGGGCTTTTAACATACAAGTGTTAACTTTAAAGTTTATCACAATGAATGTTAAATAAAAGGCCTTTATTTTCTGCCTTTGTAGTTAAGAGACCCCGTTACAGAGTAGAGAAGTTAAAATGTACATCTGATATTTAGTAGGATTTCATCAACATGCAGAAATATTCAGGTACAAACTAAGTCTTTTTAAGAGATGGATGATGAATCATGTTGGTTTGCAATAAAACAGGACACAATTTGGTTTAAAATATATCTATACATCAATACGTAGATTGAAGATATATATAGATTGAAGGTAGTTACATTTTAAATCGAACTGTGCACTGCTATATATCTATGTCTATAGATACATCTATGCCAGTAGACTTTCTTTGGATATCTGTGTGTCAGGTATTATTAATGCAAAGCAATATAATACATTGGCTCAGAGGATTGGGCACAGAGGACCCATAAAACAGTATAATACACAGGAGCCCGCTCACTGGGGCAGTAGGTGAGTGAGGGCTGGTGAGCTTGGAGGAGATGGGGGACAAGTTGTTACATGCCCTAGTCAGGAGTTTGATCTTTCCTGTCTAAGGGACAGTTAATGTTTCTAAGCATTGAAGATAAGTAGATGGCAGGACAAAATTCGATTGGATGTTGGAAAGATGACGTTGACAGCTGTCAAGAGAAGGTAAGACTGGAGGCAAGATGTGTTCTGAATCTGAGAGTAGCTGAGAGTCCAGAGAGTTTGTTTACCACCTAAGTGCACGAAGGAGCTGCAGGTTATCTTAGGTGATTTTTATCCACTTTCCTGTTGCAGAAGTAGAGCAGTGTCATTTATTCTCTAATGATCATAGGAGGCTCTAAGAGGGTAATATATATATAGGATATTAAGATATTCTCTGTGTAATGTTTATCTTAACCATAGCTATATGTTATGATAGTCTAATAGGCCATATCATAATTATTATCTGAATTTCAGTTGTAGAGAAAAACGGTAGGAAAAAAGTAGAAACAGGGCTTTAAATTCCTATTCTACAAAAATGCCTGTAATATATTTATTATTCACTCACAGCTACCTTATACTGCCTTGTTTTTTAATCAAGTTGATATCTATGGTTGAAAATGTATGGCTGTGTTACAAACCCACTTGATTCTTATGTTTGCCGTGTACTTTTATTTTTTAAAAAAAGGGTTTTGGAATTGCCTAAAATTTCCTACCACCAGATCATATGGGCCAAACTTTTAATTCTAACTAAAATGCTTCCCTTCGGACCCATAAGTATTGCCTGTGTTTATTATTCAGAGTCATTTGGGGCTCTTAAGTAACAAATATATATAGTATATAGTATTTTCACTTAAAATAGTAATAATTTGATACTTCCTCAACAGTATAACTCAACACTCCAGAAGTATATTTCAAGTAGCTGAATTAGCAATGGCAGCTGTATTTCTGCGAGCTGCATAAACAAGGAAAATGTTCATGTATCTTTAACTGAGGGCCTAGAACAACTTGGTAATCAGCTTGATAAAGTTTAGGGAAGGATTTAGTATTAAGGGACATATTTCCCTCTTTCCTACTAATAAGCATTAATACTTCTGGAAGTAACATGAGTTATTCACTAAGGGGGAAAGGCCTTCTTAAATATAAGGAGATATTATCAGAAATTTCTGAACACGTTGCATATCTTTCTGTTTGCTAGCCATTTGTACCAAGTTAGCATTCTTGGTATAAACAGTAGAGACCAACCTTGTTTAACCATGCAGAAAAGGAAATTATTGGGAGAATATTGGCTCTCAGATAGAATTGATTGGAAGGCTAAACAACCAGACTCAGAAAGCAGGCAAGGACTAAGGAGATAAGGTGCCTGGAACTTCAGCCCAATCCATACCCCCAGGGGGAGTCTAACTTGGGCACACTGCTGGCCCTGCCAAGCCAGGACTTGTGATGTTGCCATTGTGTACTGCCACAAATCAGTGAATGCCACTGCCACAGGAATGGATTCTGAGCTCTCCCCTGATCCTTCGGTTACTCAGTTCAGATTTAGGTCCTAGGCTGGAGCATCTACTTGACTGATCTGGAATAGGGAAAATCTACCTTCCTCCAGCTTCTGTGCTGGCTCTGCCCCTTGGCAATCTCAGGACTAAAATGGGAAAGATACTCGGATGCTGGGGATCCTCAAATGACATAAGCTCACAACTTATAGGGATGCTAAATTATTTGGAATTATTTACTTGTTGTATTTATACTGTATTTAAAATAGTTGGAGAGTGGTTGGTGTTTTAAGTATAGTTTCTGAGAGCTAGCAAAGAGGAGAAAAAGCAAGCATATTTGCAGAAAAAATAGGACTGATTGGATTTTGGTAGGTGTTAGTGGGGTGGAGGGAAAGAAGGTGAGGGCAGTTGATGAAGGAAAGGAAGAAATCAAGAATGGTGCTCAGTTTTCTGGTTTGGAGGCTTCCGTTAATGGAGGTACCATTTATTGAGAAGCAGGACACAACAAGAAAGATCACAAGTGTTGGGGGGAGTGTGGATAAGATGATCTCCATTGTGGGCATATTATAGTCACTGCACCTAATAGGGCATTCAAGAGATGAAATGTGTATAGTGAACAGATGAAGATTGAGATATGCAATTCTGAAGCTAGACTGAAAATTATGAGTTACAAGCATATTGATAGGAATTTAATCCTTGGAATTGAGTGAGGTTGCTCAGGGAAAACTGTAAAGTGGGAAAAGGGCAGGATTTAGAACCTAACCTGTCACGGCTGTTTAAGAGATCGGCAAAGGTAGAGGATCCCATAAAGCAAGCTGAGAAAGTTGGACCCAAGTGACAGGAGGAGTGCAAGATAAAGTTTATCTTCTCTACTGAGACTTCATAAATTACATGTTCTAGAACAGTGGTCTTTCAAACATTAACATGTATCAAAATCACCTGGAATGCTTGCTAAAAACTTGGTTTCTGGACCCATCCCCAGAGATTCCTATACAGCAAGTGCAGAGTGGTAACCATTTCTGCTTTTTTTTTTTTTTTTGCTGAGGAAGATTCTCCCTGAGCTAACATGCTAGCATCCATATCCATGCCAGTCTTCCTCTATTTTGTATGTAGGTCACTGCCACAGAATGGCCACCAACGAGTGTTGTAGGTCTGTCCAGGAACCGAACCTGGGCCACTGAAGTGGAGTACACTGAAATTAACAACTAGGCCACAGGGCTGGCCCCCATTTCTGCTTTTTAAACTATCATTGAAGATGATTCTAACGTAGGTGATTCTTGAGATATACTTTGAGAAACACCTTTCTAGGAGACAGTGTGAAATGTTTGGAAAAGCAAGCCTTTGGAATCAGACTTAGGTTAGGGTCCTGGCTTTTACCACTTAGAGGTTGTATAGCTGTGAGCGAGTTGCTCATTTTAAGGTTGGTTTTCCCATCGGTGCTTAGGATATAATAAACACCTTCTGTCTTAGAATTATTACAAGGTATATATGAGAGATGCTGTATTAAATTCCTGGCATATAGTAGCTCAGTAAACGTGAGTTGTCTTTTTCACACTTAGAAACCCGGAACACAGCTGTAAACCTAAAAGCCAGTGAAAAAGTAGAAGGAAATAGCTGTCATTATCCTCATGCATTTTGTTTTGTATGAGATCAAAGCCAACTGCTTTTTACTTTGAACCTACTGAATTAGAATTGTGTGAAATTAAGTTACTGATTTAGTAGATTTCATTATCTAGTTTCTCCTGGCAGCCTTCAATTCTGTAGACATTAAATTTGAGCAGTGTGATATAGGCAAGGTTAAAGTATGAACTAGAAACTGAGGACATTTAATAGAAAGACAGACACTTCAAAAATCTTGAGCACATCAATGTGTTGTAAATGTAAAAACTAGTACTCAGATTAATACTACTAGATTGCCAAGAAAATGTTAAATTGTGTTAAAAGAATTGTTTGAGAAATCAGGGAAGTATATATTTCAGAAAGATTTCTGTTATGACAACTAACCTTTTAAAGAGTTTTGGCACTTAAAGGAATAAGCTTCTGCTATTTGGGAAGTTCACTTAAATAAAATATCTTATTACTGGGGCCGGCCCTGTGGCCAAGTGGTTGGGTTCGAGCGCTCCGCTTCGGCGGCCCAAGGTTTCACCAGTTTGAATCCTGGGCGCGGACATGGCACGGCTCATTAAGCCATGCTGAGGTGGCATACCACATGCCAGAACTAGAGGGACCCACAACTAAAAACACACAACTATGTACTGGGGGGCTTTGGGGAGAAAAAGGAAAAATTTAAAAAATCTTAAAAAAAAATTTTATTAGTATTTTACAGTTCTGGGTAAATGAACTTAAATGACCTTATTTCCCAGTTGATTGGCATATTACTATTTTTAACAATCTTTCTTGAGTCAGGAAGCGTCCTTGAAACTATACCAGAAGGCACTGTGGAACTAACCTATATATAAATTATTATGGATTGCCATCTAATGCTAAGGTTTTTCTCTGTCTAGAAGGGATGCTAATGTGAAGGGAGAAGGGCAGAGTCTTATCATAGCCATGTCTGCCCGTTTCATATCTGGAACTTCCTATCCCACATTAGCTAATTGGAGATACAGTTATTTTATGGTTATGGATTTGCAAAAGCTGTTAAGGGAGAGTTAGAAATTTCCCTTTGTTCTCACCAACCTTCCTGGTGCCGTCCTAAATCCCCACCTGGATGTTTATACGATTATCCTCAAAAACTCAACAATCAGCTGAGAAGGTGTGGGTATTAGTTTATTTTTATTATTTTTACTTGGTTAAACAATAGCACCTTTTGTTCTGTAGATTTAGGTCTTTCTTGGGCAGAATGAAGTTTTCTTTTGTTATATCTTTGATTATTGGCACTATTTTGTTACTCTTCTTCCAGAACACTCGTTTTTTCTTATGTTGTATTTTTGTCCGTCTTCCAGATCTATCATATTCCCTTTTGTCCTTCTTCCCCCTTATTCTTTTTTTCTACCTAATTAGGGAGTTTTTAAAGGCATATCTGGTCTGTTTTTCAAGAGTGTTCAAAATTTTCAACTTTTTAACACTTTAATACATCTTTTGTTACTACTGCATTTTCCATTTCCTTATTGTTCAAGTATTTTCCCCTTATTTTACCAGCTTGATTCCAATTTCTACCTGTCTCAGCCATTTCTCTATTTATTTTATATTGCATTGTCTCATCTTTTATCTCTTTCAGAATTATTTATTTTTTTACTTTATAAAAGATGCAAAGCAATTGTCTAGAGTTTATTTCTGTTTCTCATAGTTTGCTCTTGCTTTCTACATCTTGAGTGCTATGTTATGTTTTCATATTACATAATATTTTTATGGCACCTGTGTTCATTTGGTTTGTTTGCTTTTCCTCTCTCACTTATCCTTGGATGAGGATATAGTTTTTATCCTTGTCTCTATAATCTGGGATGCTTACCTCTAGATTGGATTAGTGGCTTCTCTCTGCTTCATCTGACTAGAGGGTGCTTGCATCATCCTCTTCGATTTGAACAGAAGATCTGATACAGACCCCATAGCATTTTTCTGGGGGTTTTGCCTAAAATGGATCTGCTAGTCTAAGGAGGGGTCGTCTAATTTGGCTTCCTGGTCCTCTCATTCCTAGTTAATTTAGCACAAGAAGGTATCCTGCTCCGGGCAGCTCTTCCAAACTCAGTCTTTGTAGTGCTAATTTTACATCCCCAGATGTAAACTCCTACTCGTTATGCATTTCCATCCCACTCATGTTATAGCGCCAAGAATTTTAGACCCAGATTGGTGGTAGAGAGCATGGGCTTCAGATCAGATGGACCAAGCGAGTGGAGCGATTGAGCCCTTGTGTAGCAAGGGAGTGACTTTCCTCCATCAGGTCCTTGAAAATCCTCTTTTTTCTGGGGAGTTTAAAGAAATCTCTCAAAATTGTCCTATATGGCTTTTAATATTTTGCCTCTGACTACTTCCATTTTTTGCAGTGAAAATTAAATCCTTTTGCAATCTAGTGGATCATTGACTAATATTCCTGGAACACATAAACTTGTATTGTGTGTGTGTGTATTTCAGTGGGAGGACGGGAAAGGTCTAGGAAGGTGTTACGAGCTTTGCCTGTATTGCTCCCTTGCTTGTTTTAAGTGCTTAGTATAAGAAGAACCAACTGTGCTTAGCCATTTATTATTTTAATGCTTTTGTCCCAATATTATTTTTCTAGTTAGGTATTTTGCAAAATATGTCCTGGGAGTACCAGTTCCATAAAGTCTTCTGGTAATAAAGGGTTCCATGGACAAATAATTTAGGGAAATGCTGCATATTAAATCTTTCTCATAGAAATTCAATCAATATGTAAATATATTAAGGGTCTCAAGAAGGCCTGGACTAACAAAACCTGTTTAACTTTAATTCAGCATTTCCCAAACTTATTTGATCCTAGAAACCTATTAATGTCCCATAAAACACACTTTGGGAAATACTGCCCTAATTTTTATAGTTTTTCTGAACCTCTTAGGGTTTGTTGTAAGCTTTTTTCCACAAAGCAAACTTTAGATTTTTGGATTTGAAACTTTTTTCAATCATCCAAAGATGTAAATTAGGACTAAATATGATTAGAATGTCCAGATTTAATTCAGGAATTTCTCACTCAGATTTCTTTCTCATTTGATGTTTTGAACAAGATATGATCTCATTGACCTTTTAAAAATATTTGTTACTTAAAACATTAAATTTGTATATTTAAGAAAAGGAGATAAATATTTTATTGGTGCACTGAGCTGAGCGAGCTCTTTACCCGACGATATTGGAGGCATTTCTGTGTTTTCCCTGAGCTCAGTAAAAGAGACAGTTGTCCTTACTCATGACTTTAATATTGTGTGTTAATCTAGGAAGTAAACCCATAGCTGTGCAGCTTTTCTATCAAAAGAGTATAACTTGGTGGAGTAGGAAGGCTGACTAATTTCATTTTCAGTTTCAGAGTGTTAAATTCTTTTTTGTATTCCTACTTTATTTGTCTTTGAAATAATATCTGACTAAAGCTCAAGTCGTCTTTTCTTTTGACTATTCATCATAGGAGATTCAAATAGGCTTTACTAGTCTAACTGTTCACTGACTGTTGGAGAAACCTACTTTGTTTTGGTAACTAATGCTTCTGTACTTGCTTTACCATTCCTTTCCAGCCAAATACTTTTTCCCCACCTAAGTCCTTTTATAATTAATAGTTTTGTTTTGTTTTGCTTTGCTTTTTAAATATAGAGTTCAATTCATACCAATTTAGGAGATTTTTTTTTTTTTAAACAACAGTTGTGTTGTAGAAGCTTTTTTGGGGATGGGGCGTGAGAGGGTGGTGATGAGGGGAGATAGTGGTAAATAAAGCCCAGCAAGTTTTCAGCTGGACAGGTTTCTCCACTGGCTTCCTAAATCTGAAAGAGCCACACATTTGTAGTAGGTTTGTCTAGCAAGTCCAAGTTCCAGTTCTTGGAGTTTCCCTACATGAAAGTGTCATATTTCCATACTTCCTTCTGAATAAAACCACTATTTGCAGATCTCTTCTTCTGGTTCCGTAAGATATCCTTTTTAAACCCAACCATCCCAAATACTTCTATAATTTTAGAATTAAAAGTGATATCTAGGGGCCAGCCCCATGGCAGAGTGCTTAAGTTCACACTCTCTGCTTTGGCCGCCCACGGTTGCACCAGTCCAGATCCTGGGCGTAGACGTGGCACTGCTCATCAGGCCATGCTGAGGTGGCATCTCACATAGCACAACCAGAAGGACCTACAACTAGAATATACAACTAGGTACTGAGGGGCTTTGGGGAGAAGAAGAAGAAGAGAAAAAAGGAAAAAGACACAGGATTGGCAACAGTTGTTAACTCAGGTGCCAATCTTTAAAAAAAAAAGAAGTGATATGTAGAAACATTATTTGAACATAATGACCAAAAATACTCTAAGAAAATAGAAATATAAGGTAATCGACTCAGTATTTATATTCACTATAGTAAATGAAATTCTAACTTTCATTTTATCTTCAACAGACAAACAACAGAAAGGTGAATTTGCAATAGATGGCTACAATGTCAGAATGAATAACACTCTTAGGAAGGATGGAAAGAAAGACTGCTGTTTTGAAATCTCTGCTCCTGATAAACGTGTCTATCAGGTTGGAATTTTTATGTTGCTTTGAATTAGGTTGATAAAATGTTCTGATTTCATTTATAAAGACATTAACATTTTGTTAAAACGACTCTTACTGACGTGTTAATAATACAAAATACCAGTTTTTGTACATTGAACATTCACATGAGAGGAAATACATTTAAAAAAAATTTCAGATTAGTTCAAGTGATATCTTCTTGAAAGAGAACAAGTGAATATGTAACTTATCAATTACTTCACATGTTGCATTTTATATCTGTTTTAATAGAACTGTATGATTTCTTAAAAGAATTGCATAGCAGAAAGAGTAAGTTATCAAAAGAAAAATATCAGAGTATTAATGCATATCGTATTGCTTAGGGTTGTGGGAGAAAATGAAGGTAAAGACACGGATCAGCTCTGCAATTCAAGAGCTATCAGCTAGCATCAATATGGAATGTATGTTTAATAAGTTTTAAATATCTGAGATTGCAGTTGAAAGCCAGTTAATTAAGTTGTCAGGTAGTGTGTTGGAATCTGACAAGAACATTTTTAAGAAAACTGTGCCCAGCAGTCTAAAGAAATTCATGGGTGTCTTCTAATTGTCAAGGGCAAATTTTGTTCGTCAGTTCTGTCTTTGACATTGATGAAGAGAAGCAGCTTTTTTTCTTGCACAGCTGCCAGCTGCTGATCAGAGTTCCAAATCCATCATCCTCTGCTTCAATTACGTAAATTTGTCAAAATTAACTGTACATTATAAGAAGCATCCTTGCAAGAAAAGTAGTGTTGGACATGAAAAGAATTACTAATGGTCTTAAAGAAATGATAAGAATGCAACATACCTTTCTACTGCAGTGATTTTTCTTATTATTGTTTGTTTTTTATTAGTTCACAGCAGCTTCTCCCAAAGATGCTGAAGAATGGGTTCAGCAGCTGAAATTTGTTTTACAAGGTAAGAGCAATCGATTGAACAGGTTATTGCAGTCTTTAAATACTGGACAACTGAATGATTTGGATTTTCATATAAAAAATCTTATTGACTTCTGTGAGAATGACCAAGGGAACATGACTGGTGTTAATACAGACCATTCACTTCAGATTTATAAAAGTATCTTTTCTGTAAGTACCAGTTGGGAACTTTGAAATTAATGTATTTATGCAACAATCAATTAAAAATATTTTAAGTTAAGGATATAGCATATAACAATATTGTGACTTTGTAGGGCTGCATTAATTGAGGAAACGGTTTTGAAAATCTCCTTTGCATTCCTTAAAAATTTACTTCATGAAACATATCTTGTAGATATGGGATCTGATAATATTCCTGAGGATGATGAAGAAAGAGGAGAATTATATGATGATGTTGATCATCCTCTCCCAATCAGCAGTTCACCAGGAAGCAGTCAACCAATTGATGATGAAATTTATGAAGAGCTTCCAGGTATTTATTATCTGGTGATTCATTTAAGGATTTTAGAGCTTTTTAAAAAATGTCATATATCATCAAGTTGACAACTTGAGTAGAAAATGGTGAGATCTTAAAAACAAGGACAAAGAAAATCTTCAAAACTCTATTTTACGCAAAGGGTTCTGCTTGAGGCATTTTAAGTGAGTGGATGTACGCTTATGAAAAGTGAATGGAATGTTAAAATGAAGCAGATACAGTCCTAATCTCATGGGACTTTTGGCTCATTAGCATTGTTTATGCTACATAATTTTTTAATTAAAAAATTGACTTGCCTTACAGTTTTTTCCACCAACTCACACATCATTTTTTGTTTATACATCTTGGAACTTCCATTAACCAGAAGTTCTGTGCACACCCCATATGTCAACAGCTTCTGCCTCATAGATTCCTCCTTGCTGGAGTGTATTGCGTTGTCTTAAAGGAATATTGTTGAACTAGAAGCAAAGGCCTTTTGAGGCTTGAGGTTTTCTTGATAGTTTATCATCGGGATGAATAAGTTATCTTATTCTACATTTTCAGTCATGGTTTAGTGTTTATATGCCTTAGTATCTGTTATGAATCATAAAATTAATTATCTGTTAGCTATTTGACTTGTAGTTTTGAGAGTCAATCTAAAACAGAAAGATAGGCATCTGGAACTTGGGATATTTAGAATATGAAAACATTCAGGGAATTTTTGCATTACTAATACTCTAGGTTGAAATAAGCTTTTTTCTGGCTATTAAAAAAATCGGTAGAGAAGAAAAAGGGATTATAAGCAATATAAGTGAGATTTAACATCTCATGTAGACAGGCTATTTTTCTGTGAATAGAACAATTTAACGACATAGTATAAACCTTTAAAATTCATTTCAGAATTACTTAAAGTGTTGCAAATTAATGTACAGATGTCATTTTCAGTGAAGTCAGTAGAACATAATAGCTAGCATGGACTTTAGAGTTAAAAAGTTTAAATTCTGGCTGTACCGTTTACTAGCTCAACGACCTTAAAAGTCAATTTCTTCATCTATAAAATGGGGATAGTCATTGGGGAGGGTAAATGAGGTAATGTATCTAAAGCTCTTAGCAC
Organism: Equus quagga; assembly: GCF_021613505.1. Lineage (NCBI taxonomy): Eukaryota > Metazoa > Chordata > Mammalia > Perissodactyla > Equidae > Equus > Equus quagga. The sequence goes on along the minus strand of NC_060274.1, from coordinate 82,664,858 downwards.
AGGGCTTGAATCATAGCAAGCCCACAACAAATTGTCACATCGTCATTATTGTATCTGGTAAATTCTTGCAAGTGCTCATATGAAGGTATAATAATGGTTCTCTGACCAAGTAAGAATTAAGGTTTGTAATGGTATTATAAATTCAAGAAATTACAAAAACTGTTCAAAATATGCGTCTACATATTGTCCTTTCTTACCCTAGAAGAAGCTGATTAGTATAAAAGCATAATTTTGTGGGAAATAGTAACCTATATATTTCTATTATTTTAGTGAAACATAGTTCGTAACTCTCTCCTTTCTGATTTATCCTAAGAAAATGGCATCTGCCATAGCATCAGTTATTCTCAAGCAGGAAGACTATTCTCTGGCTGCTTATTTTTAGTCATACCATATCATTAATAACAATGATTTTAATCTTTAAAATGTTCAGGAGAGCTTATACAGATGTAAAATGGAAGAGTGTAGTACCTTTAAACACAATATTACTATCATATACATTTTATTCTTTTAAAATCCTGCAATGAATGGGTTACATTACAATTGTTGAATTGACTGTCAATTAAGTTCTGTGTTTCTTCAACTTGATCATCCTCTCCCTGCCCCCAAATAGAGAAATGGTCAGGAATAGGATCAAGTATTCACAATCATTTTCATAATAAGGGTCCAAGGAAGATCTCCTGTAAGTAGCTTGAAATCTTAAAAGCATGAAACGTCTTTTACTTTCCCTTGCTACAGATGTTCTTCTTAATCCCTTTTTTTGGCCTGGGGCCACATAATTGTTGGAAATAACTGGTTGCTCTTTAAGTAGTCTTACTTCTTGCTGTGGTCCTGGAAGAAATCTTAGCTGCCCTGGGATTGCTTGCCCCAGCCTGGGATCCCAGTTGCTGTACAGAGTGATTGAGCTTGGTCGAGCCTGCAGCTGTGCCCCTGGGGAGGAGGCTGGCGGAGGCAGCTGCGGAATGTCTAGCTCGTCTTTCTTCCTCGGTGTAACCGAGAGCCACTTCAACATCTGCACAGTTCAAGTTGGCCGAGTTGGAGCCAGCCACTACAGAGGGGATTTTTCTTAGTGAAAGCCCTAAAGTTGTCTCTTAGAGGTTTTGTTTGATTAAATATCTAAAACTAGAAAGGTAACTTTTTTCCTTTAAGAAATGATCTCTCTTTCATAATAAGAATTGAACTAATTGCTTTCACTTCTGTGAAATATGAGTATAATTTTGAAAGGAGGTGAAGACAGTGGAAAAGTAGTGGACACGTTTACAAACTGTTGGTATTTTTCCAGTTCTGTACAAAGAACTGCATATCTCTGAAATCTGACTGGTTAAATTCCCGGAATTAATTAATACTACCATTTCAACACAATTTTCTGTCAATTATATATAGTTGAAAACTAATCCTCTTAGTTGAAAGATGAAGCATACAAATGTGTTTGAAGAAAAATCTAAGCATTCAACATGTTACTTTAAATCACAAAGTTCTTTTTTTGAGAAAGTAAAACTCTTACTCTAATAAATGCATTTTTTAATGTAAAATAAACCTGCAGTGTTTAAGTCTCAAGAATAAGAAGAAAACATTGTTTAAAAAACTGTATTGCAAAATATCCCTTAAAAACGTCCATAATTCTAAATGTTCATAAATTCCATAATTTACACTATTGTATAAATAGTCTCGTAATTGTTTTTCAGTTAGAATATTCTAACTTTATTACAATAGTTTCTCTTTCATTTCTTGTTCATTAATTTTTAACTAACTTCACAAATGAATAAGAATAAATTTGTAAAATTTCTTTGCATTTAGAGGATTAATACATATGTACAGAAGAGTTGAGAGAGTGCCATTTCTGGGGAGTATTAAAGGCATCTGGCTTTTCTTCAAAATACCTTAATGCTTTGACTTCTTTTATGTCTTAGTACCTGTTAGCATAGGCCAGGCAAAGTGGCTTACAGTGTAATGTTCCTATAGTCTATACTATGTTACAATAGTGTATTTGTTTGCACAGCTAATATATTGATCAAAGTGTGTTAATCCATTTTTTAATGCAGTAATGAGTTCATTTGGTTTAGCACAAATTTCGGAAGTTATTGCTCATTTTTTCACTAGAAATACAGAAGAACATTTTTGTTTGATTTTGAATCTTGAAAGGGGAAGACAATACTTGGGACATTGTTGCAAAAATCAATCCAGCTTGCTCTTCTCTTCTAGTTACCTTGTCACTTGATTTTTTTTTAATGTCAGGAAATTGTGCAGAAAAAACAACAAAAAGATTTTTTTAGATATAGACTAATAGAATCAGTCCAGTAACAAGACGGTAACCTCCTGTTAGCCTGTTAAATCTGTCGCTTTCAAGGGAATTGCATTTGAAATTCTTCTGGCAAGGGGACTGGAGGAGAGAGGGCAACATAAAACAGGAAGATGAATTTCTAATTCCATTAACCTATTTTTTTAAGTGTTAATTCATTCATTTTTTTTTATCGTAATGACAGATTAAACTATTACAAGCCAGGAAAGGATGTTTTTATCCTTTGGTCATTCAATTACATTTTAAATTTATTCAGTCTCACTATCTGCATCTAAAATGGAACATAAAGTAAAATGCAACTATAAATTTTTTTCAATGAAACTATGATGTATACATAAAAAAGAAGTGTTTGGGTCCTTAAATTTGAAGCAGTCTCCGGCAAGTGGACATGAATGCTAACTTAATCAAAAGTGGTAACAACCCCCCAAAATACATTTTAGCTTTATTTTCTTGCTGAATAATTATCACTCATATTACCAAGTTAATATCAAGATTTTAGGGGACCCTGGAGTCTCGGGTGTTAACATCATTGTAAGTGATGGTAGGTCCTGGTTTCACCAAAGAATTTTTCTCATTCCTTCTTTGGAATGTGGAGGAAAGATGCCAGCTGACTTTCACAGAACCACATATATTCAGCATTTTAATATTGTTAGTCCAGGCAGCCTGCTGGCATTCTTTTTTCTTAAACTATGGTACTGAATTATAAAGTTGTTAAGTGTGGAGGTATGGTGTCTAATATACGGTATGATAAACATTTTTTCCCAAGTGGATAACTAGATTAGAGTCAATTTTTTGGATGGTTTCAGCTCTGAACTCTGCTGAGAGGGTTATCTGAAGTTATAGAATATAAGGAAAACATCCATAAATTAGGGTCACTGCACATGTCTAATTGTTTATATTTTTGTCTTTGTTGAATATAAATATGACTTTAGTGTTCTTTATGTTACCTATTTCGTAATATGGCATGAAGCTTTGGAATATAATTGTGCCTGTCATGTAGTTTTTCTCTGCTTTGCCATTGGCATTGCAAACAAATTCTTTTCATTGCAAGAGATGGTTTAACATATATTAAAACCCAAAATACCTGTGTGTAGGCAAAACTTACATTTTTACTGGCAGAGAGATAAGCTAATCTGTTTTTTGCAACTTGGAGCTATATCAGTGGTTTTCAATGAGAGCAGATTTTGATCCCCAGGGTACATTTAATGATTTAATGCCTGGAGGCATTTGTGGTTGCCAGAACTGGTGCATGTGCGTGCATACATGTGTGTGCATGTATGTGTGTCACAGGCATCTAGTGTGTAGAGGCCAGGGATGCTGCTAAACATCCTACAATGCAGAGGGCAGCCCCTACAACAAAGAATTATCTGGCCCCAAATGCCGATAGTGGTAAGGTTGAGAAAGCTTGGTGCAGGACTGTAATGGATAGCTTTTGCTTTATCACCTTTTTATCTGTATCTCTTGAGTTATAAAAACCCATAAACCATGCTCCGTGGAAGAGTTTATTTTTATGGACACAACATAGGTTTTCTTACGTACATAAAACTAGGATTTCATAGAATGGTTCTAGGTCATAAGGGACCAGCTGGACGAGTCTGTCACTGTTTCCTTCAAGGGACTGAAGTTCTGTCAGTCTTAGAGAAATGAGAAAACCATCAAAGATGAAAAAGGAAGGACACTTTTTCTCTATTTTCGTGAGCTACAATGTGTGAAGGAAGAGTTTAATTTTGATGTTGTAAATATGTGTCTTTCTTGTATGAATACTTGGCTTATAATATTCTGGTAGGGTTGTTCTTTTGAGGCTGAAGTGAAAGACCCGTGGGTAAGGGGTTGGATCCTCTTAAAGGGAGTAAGGCATCCTGGGAGAATGCAGGGTCATGCAATTCCAGGGGTACCTGGAAGGTAGCTTTAAGAGGAGAAGAAGCCCTCTTATAGGACTTCTCTCCCTTCTTGGGCCTGGATTTCGAAGAGAGTAATGAGCTTGAGATGGCAGGAAAATGGTCTCTGCCCTGGAGGTCAACAGGGAAGCACTCAGGCAGCCCTGAGAGGGATCGGTGAAGGTGGGCTCACCTGAATGTACTTCACAACAAGCCACGTCAGGCGTTCTTTGTTATTCTCAGTTCATTTTCCTTTTGCTCTTGCTAAGTCTTAATTTTTAAATCTTTATTTACAAACAATACATGCTCACAGGAAAAAACCTTAAATATTGCTGATGTGCATAAAATAAAAAAGTGGAAATCATTCACCCTCTACCCTAAGTAAACATCAGTAACAGTTGATATGAATCTTTTGTCTTTTTTTTGCCCATTTACAAATATACAAATGCATGGAAATTTTTTTTAAAAACGAGATCCTTCTTTTGATTCACGTTCTTCTGCCCTTTATTGCCTTTTCTTCCTACTTCCTTACTACCTTCTTCCTTTTCTCATTCTTTTATTTTCTTACCTTCCCTTTTTCTTTTCCATCCTTTCTTTTCTTCCTTGCTTTCATTTCTTTCATTCTGTAAATATTCTTAAGCACTTATTATGTGGCAGGCACTGCGCCGAGGTGCTGCAATCCCTCTGCCATTCTTACACAGGCCTTAAAGGGGTGTAACTGTTCCTTCCCTTCTTGGCCCAAGCCTTGACCTATGACTACACCCTTAATTCCCTGTGTTTTTTTATGTCTTATGTACATATATGCCAGCCCTGGTTGTCTAGTGGTTAAAATTAGGCACTCTTACCACCGTGGCCCAGGTTCATTTCCTGGTCAGAGAGCCACACTACCCGTCCATCAGTTGTCATCCTGTGGCAGCTGTGTGATGCTGAACACTATGCCGCCAGTATTTCAAATACCAGCAGGGTCACCCATAGTGGACAGGTTTCAGCAGAGCTTCCAGACTAGTCTAGAAGGAAGGACCTGGCTGCCTACTTCTGAAAAAATTGGCCATGAAAACCCTATGAATAACAGTGGAGCATTGTCTGATACAGTGCCAGAAGGTGAGAGGATGGCGCAAAAAGAGCAGGTATGGTTCTACTTTGCTGTATACAGGGTCTCTAGGAGTTGGAATCAACTTGACAGCCAAGAACAATAACAAAAAAGTATATATACTATGTTCATGTCTCATGAGTTTGTTGTTTTTGCTTTTCTGTCATAGGAATCCTGTCTTCTGACAGATAGTGTCAAAACTATCATGACATCGTCTCTCAAGCTATCCTCCACTTCCCCTCTTCCTCTCCATCTGCCTCTTATCTACCAGCTCCACCTCCTGTCCCTACACACAGAATACCTTTCTCTAAATCTGCAACTAGTAAATTGTTGTGGTTGAGAGCAACACATTGCTTTGCCTCCCAGCTCTGCCCCTTACTATGAACTTTAGCCTAAAGAAAAGTGAATACAGAGGAAAGGTGGAGAATACAGGAAACAATAGTGAACACAGAAATGGGTAAAATATGTTAGTGACTTTTACTAACTGTTGATTATTTTTACATGAGCTTTTTTTTAATTTAAAAAAAGAGGTAAAACTAGGGGCCGGCCCAGTGGCACAGTGGTTAAGTTCACACGTTCCACTTCAGTGACCTGGAGTTTGCCGGTTCAGATCCTGGGTGGGGACCAGGGCACCACTTGTCATGCCATGCTGTGGCAGGCGTCCCACATATAAAATAGAGGAAGGTGGGCACGGATGTTAGCTCAGGGCCAGTCTTCCTCAGCAAAAAGAGGAGAATTGGTAGCAGATGTTAGCTCAGGGCTAATCTTCCTCAAAAAAATAAAAAATAAAAAAAGAGGCGAAACTAAATGTAACTAACAATTAATAAAATTAGCGGGGGCAAGATGAAGATGTAGGGTAATGAAAGTATGTTAACTGTTATTCTGTTCAGGAGGAAGGAGGAGAGAAATACTTAGTAATTGTGGTCTTTGTTAGGAAATACATGTTAAAATTTCAGAATAAGTACCAAATAGGAATGCAATTTTGGGGTTCCCAAAGCAGGAGAGGCGAAATAAAAGTGATCTCAGAAAAAAATTTAAATCTAAAAGAAGGCAGGGAAAAAAAAGAAAAAGGAGCAAAGAGAAAATAAGGTAAAAATAAGCCCAAATATAAAAGTAATTACAATAAATGTAACTTGATTAAATTTATCTGTTAAAGACAGAAATTATCACATTGGATTTTTTTTTAGTCTAGTAACATTCTTCTTAGGGGAAATATTTCTGAAATAAAACCACATAGACATTTTCAAAATAAGGGAATGAAAATAAATATACCAGGCAATCTTCTTGAAAGAAAGCTGCTACAGCAATGTTAACAACAGACAGTATAGAATTTAAGGCATAAAGCAATAAAAGGAGTACTGAATGACACTGCATAATAATAGTAAAAGAAGATAAAGCTTAAATGCTTCTAACTACATAACCTTGAAAACTATAAGGCAAAAACTTATTATAAGACAAATTTGACAAATCCTCAATCATAGTGGGAAATTTTAATATATCCCTTTTAGAAATTGGTAGACCAAGGGGGCAAAAATTAGTAAGCGTAAGGAAGATTTGAACCAAAAAATTAATAAACTTGATCTAATCTATCTAAAAAGATGTATGTTCTTTTCAGTATACATAGAATATTCATGGAAATTGACTACATATAATTTCACAATTGAATCTCAACATATAGATTTGCCTGAATGTATATCATACAGACTACATTCTTTAAATACAATGAAATTTGATTAGAAACCAACACACTAAAAATATAATTAAAAATAACCAAGCCCTTGTGTTTGGAGGTGAAAAATAAACTTCTGAATAGCTCATGAGTTAAAAAAGGAAATCACAATGGAAATTACAAAATATGTAGTTCTGAAAGACAAAATAGTACTGATAAAAATTTGTGGCATGATGCGTTAAACCATGTTTGGAGGGATATGGTGAAGAATAAGATAAATGAGAGAATTAATCCATAAGGAACTGGAGATGAGAGAACAATCTGAAAAAAGACTAAAATAAGTGCATTTAAAATGATTAAAGAGACAAAAGAAGGAATAGAAACTTTAACAAGAGGAAAGGACCCTACAAAAAAAGATCAGATTTCTTTTTTAGAGACCCTAATAGAATCACTAGAAGTTATTGATGGTTTGGATTATTTAGCCACCAAATTCTAAATTTTCAGACTCACATGTTTATGTTTACATTGCCTAGAGAACTAGTTGGTGAACCAGAAGGTACTCAAATGTCAACCGCTCTAATCAGATGAAAATACTAGCATTTATAAAACAAGAAGAAAAATTTCACTAATGGAGCTGGGCTATTAAGATTTTTCTGTGAATTTTAGATGAAGAATCCTAAAACTGTGCCAGAAGGTCAAATATTCACACTGTAGGTTTTGTATCTATACATAACTGAATGCCTTATCTTTTAGTACCAAGAAATCTCAGCAATTAGTTTCAAGGCCTAGCTTCTAATCGCTTTTTTATCAGACTTTTTAACTGGAGTCTTCATTCTGCAGATATGATTTGCCAACCATGTAGAGTATAAACAGATCAGAACCTGCTTTTGTTTTTAATTCCTCCATCCTTTCAGAACATAGAATGTGATAAAGTTTGTAGTAGCTTCACAAAAATTTATTTGCTTTTTTAGGTCCTAGAAAAAATACACACACATACACACACACACACACACACAACATCTCTAGAGACAGGCTGCAGCAGGAGAGCGTCAAGCTTCACTATTTTTGCAGATAGGTCAGCTGGGAATATCAACTTCCTAAGAGTACTCAGCTGCTTACTTTAAAGCAATGATTAATAAGAATGGACAAGTTCAACATAATGTCAGCGATAAATATAAGCACTCTTCATATCTGGCCTCAGCAAGCGCTGCAGTCAAGTAAATGCAAAGCCTTCAACAAAGTCAGAAAAAATCCAGTCCAACTTAATTAAGCTCAAGTGAAATTTTACCTTGATCTTGTTTTAAATAAGACATTCTGTTATAGATTTGTTCCTCTTTATTAGAACTTCGTTAGAATTCTTACTAAGAAATGACAGCTCCTTATAACTGCTTATCCATTAGCCCCTTTGTTCGTTATTACAGGAGTTGAGATGGAGCAGAAAATTTTTCTTATGGATGAATAAGGAAATTCAGATGCAGAGTGGCATTTTGGAGCTCTCTTTGGAACTGGATCCTAAATCTCCTACCTTCTTGTCTGGGCGTCTTTCCACATTCCTGATCCTGGTTCAAGGAGCTGCAATCTAACTCTACTTCTCTTTAGCATGAAAATTCTTGCAGAGCTCTTTGGGCCCTGTCTCCGGTGTCTCTTCACCTGCTCACTCCTTAATGCCTGGCAATTTGATTTGCTATCTTTATCTCTTAACTAAAACAGCTCCCTCAAAGTCACCAGTACTCGCCCGATCATCAGTCTCTGTCCTCAAAGTCATCTCTGGAAATTTTATTTTACTCACCACCCCTTTCTTCCTGAAACTCTCCTCCTTTGGCCTTTCCCATTTTGTTTTCTTGTTATATATAATATTTATAAGTAAGCATCTCAGTACTATTTTAGATTTCCTGATGGTTGCTGATTGTTTCAAGTTATTTTCCTATTTATGCTTTATTTCCTTAATAGTGGAGCTTTTTGTTTCTACTTTGTCTTTTCTTCTCATCATATGTTCTTATTATTATGTGTTTAATTGATTCAACAAATATTTATTGAAAGCCCATTACATGCTAGGTTCTGTTCTAGCTGTTGGGGGTTTAGGCATAAAAAAGGCAGACCTGTTCTCTGTTAAGATAATTACAAATTGTAGTAAGTGATACGAAGATAAGAGGATGATGTGAAAGGAGTAAATATTTTATATTCTGTGGTCAAGGAAGAGGCGACATTTAAACTGAAACCTCTTGGATAAAACTAGTAAATGCAAAAAGCCAAATGAAGCACCTTCTAGGCACAGGGAATGCCAAGTGCAAAGGTGCTGAGGCTGGAGAATGCTGAGGTGTTCAAGAACCAGTCAAGCACTAGGCACCTTGTACTAAATTAATATGTCAAGGTAATGAAGTAATTAAAGAACAAAAATTCATTCAAATAGCATATAGATAAAACTTGTGGTTGATTAGTTTTTCATTTTTCTATCCACACAGTCCACAATCAACTCTACCATATTTTCTTATATATCTCACTATCTACAAGATACAGAGTGGATGCTAAGATGATGAATAAATAGCCCGTGTCCTGAAATATGCTATAGTTTAATCAGAGAAACAGGTATATGAATATCTATAGAAAAAAACAATAAAATTAAACATATATATAGATAGATCTATCTATCAATATATCTATGTATCTATCTAAATCACACTGTTACCGATTCCAAAGTCCAGTGGTATTACTATACCACTTGGCCCCCTATCCACACCTTTGTAGAACCTGTGTAGTCACCCATCAGAAACAATGACAGTACCCTTGTTGATTCTGTATGTTTATTACACTATTGTATGGTATTGTTACAAATATAGTATTTTCTCTACACCCACTTAGGTGGAACCTTTGTGGTCATTCCATTAAAAACAACTAAAATGCCCTGGAAGATTCTGTGTATTTATTGGGCACAGTACAGTATTTTTGTAAGTATAGAATGGTACAATACTAAACACAGTACAGTATTATGATATAATACTAACCTCAGTGTTATAATATCATATTCTCTACCATTCTGACCATTAAAACTTTTATCAAGAATGTCTCTTCTGATGCTAGGAGACAATATATATAAAAGAATTCAAAACCTCCTTTATAAACTGATTAATAATTTTTTACTTAATGGGGTAAATATTTTCAAGAAATACAGAATTCAGAAGTTTCTCGAGTCATATCTTTCTGCTGCTCCAAAATGTTGAATGGCTCTCCATTGCCCATATGATAAATCGCATCTTCCCAGAAAGGCCTCTTTTGCCCATCCCAGCATGAAGTGACCTCTGCTTCTTTGAACTTCCATAGCGCCATTCATTTGAAAATTAATCACATGCAACTTTGTGACATTTTTTATGTTATCTACTGTTCTATAAATCTTATATTAATATTTTACTTTTCATGTGATTATTCAGAAAACAAGCAAATGAATGGATCTTTGTAACTTTTCTTTATTATAAGCTCCTCAAGAGCAGGGATCCAACTTTCTATTTCTTGGCATCCCCCAGTGTACTTAGGCAAGTGCCTTCCTGATAAGAAGTCAATAAATAATACCTGAATAATGTAGTCTTTGGTTAGAAGGGCCCTTTAGTTAAAATAAGAGAAACCCTTCCTCTCTACGATGATTCTTTTCCTGATAACACCAATTACTGCAGGATCCTTAGAGAACGATTATAGTAAACAGTATATTATCAGTGGTATATTGAAGTGCGGCTCTCCCAAAACCGCATTAAAATCTAACATTGCTGTTGCAGTGAGCATGGCCTCAACTAAATAAACTTGTGAAATGTAATACATTGAGTGATGAAAAGCTCTAACATCATCAATCTTTCGTACCATTAAAGATAGATCATCTACTGTGAGCAACAAGACCAACTTGAGTTACCAGTTCCCTATGGTAGGTTAGTCATCTCAAGCGAGACATTTCCCAGGAAATGACATTCTCCTTTGCTTCCATTCATTAAAGACCACAAGTAAAGTAGGTAGAGAGAGCACAGGATCCTAACTATGATTTTTAAAAGCTGACATCTGCAAGGACAAAAATCAGAGGACTTAATGTAACTAGTAAGAAAATGAGGAGCTTCATATTTAAAAGTAAACTTGGATGTGGAAAGTTACAGAAGCAGCTTAAAGGACGGTGAAACAAACGTTAAGATTCAATGATAAGACAGATGCTTGGGGAAAGTGCTTAAAAATTATCTTTCAACCACTACTTTGATTCAGTGGGTATGGAGGAGTCATTGGAGGGTCTAGAAAAGAGAAGGCTGTGGTCAAGATTCAATTTGCTCATTCTTAGTACCAGCTGTGGCTTCCATTAAGCCTTGTTTCCCTTCTCCACTCCACACCCTTTCCTTCAATTAAGTAAGCTCCTTTCCTCAGCCCACTGTTTACATGTCCTGCTCCTGATTTCACATTGCCTGTTACAGTCTCTCATCCACCAGATAACCTCATTTCACTTCCCTAGTCAGCCTATGTTTTCTTTCAAAAATTACCTTACATCTCAGTTCTTCCTGGAAACCTAGCTTGATTAGGTGGGTCAAGGTGAAGGTCGTCTATATCCATAATAAAATATAATCTCTCCCTGTATTGCTTGAGAGGTAACTGTAAAAGACAGTAACCCCAAAACATGTAGATATATGTGTCTAGACACTTTAAAATATGAGTTTTGATCCTAGTCGTTTATTTAATATTTCCTAAGACCCCAGCATTAATTTAAAGGTATTCTGAAGCAAACATTTAAAATTCTAGTAAATGAACTGAAAAAGAAGAAAATGAAACATATGACGATATCAGAAAATAAAAAAGAAAAAACCCAACTTTTATGTAAGCAATTTAATTATTCATTATTCATGCAATAAATTATTATCAATTATTCATGCAACAAATATTTATTAGGCAGCTATTTTATGTCAGACACTGTGCTAAGCACCAGGGATGCAGTGTTGACCAATATAACTCAGATTTTGTTAAATAGGAATATAAAATATAACAACTGCTCAATAGCAAGTAGTTTTGAAAAAGTAGTCAGAGACTGATAAGAGATCAAAGCTGAGTCTATGCCAGTAGGTGAGATATCTGAGGGGACCTATTCATTCAGAGCTGCTCATGCTCAATGAGCAAAATGTGGTTCTGAACACCAGCTAAAGAGCATTCTGAAGATGCAAGTAAAATGATTAAGGTCAGAGAGTTTATTAAAGGAAAACCTTTCTAAAAAATGTTTAGATGGAGTAACTGTTGGTATATTTGAAAGAAGCCAGATTATAGCACATTCATGTCGTAGGGAAAGAGGGGAATTTATATTCATGAAAGGACTTAAGAAAGAGTTAACAAGAAAGAAAAAGTTCTAAAAACAACCACCAAGTCCCCTCAACATATAAACCTATTTTTTTTGGTCCCAACAACCAAAAAAAAAAAGAAAACCCAGACTTTCCAAAGGAAGTGGTGGAAGAAACCCCATTGCTTGAGACATTAAAAACCAGATGGTCCAAAGCCCCAGAAAATATTCATGCGGGATCAATCCTTCACTGGGTGAAAGCAAAGGGACCAGACTAGTGCAATTTGTGTTTTGAATCTATAGCTTAGAAATGTTGCAGAAATAAAGAGTTACATTTCCTTGGACTTCTCCTTAATTTCTTAGCTCTCCTCTGTGCTCTGACAGCGTTCTGTGTTGCCTTCTGTTAGAGCCAGCCACACAGGGATTGCCTGTTTACTTGGGTGTCTTTTCTGCTAGCTCCAAGTATTTCAAGCTTATCAGGTTTTCTCCCTGCCCCTACGGGGGTGCTGTGTGCCCTGGGTTCTGGAAATGCATCTGCACAATAGTTTTGCATTTGCTTCTGCTAGAGCCCCAGGAGTTTCACAATTTTCATGTTAAATGTCTTCATTTGGGAATACCACACTTGAGGAGAGTATAAATTTGGATCTCACATTGTACAGGCTTGGAGTTTTGATTTCTCACAGGAAAGCCTTTCCCTCCCACTCTGACTACCACTTTCCAGAGCCCTGCAAAGACAAAAAACTTCCTTGTGGCTTCCCTGGGCAGGTCAGGGTCTTAGTTCCAGCTCTCTCCTTCTCATGGACTCAAGGCCATGTCCTGTATCATGGAGATGTTAAAACTCCAGCTTCAACCCCACCCTGCAAGTATTCCCCTTTGAGCCAGTAGGAAGAGAGGTCTGTTTCAGCTTGGTTGACCATATAGCTAGAGGTTGACTTCCTAGTCATAGCTAATCAATTATTGCAAAAACACTACAGTAGAGACTTAGCTTAATTATAAGTGCTTCATTTATAAGCTTTAATTCAAGGCAAATAAAGAAAAATTTGAGTATATATTATAGGCAAGGCTCTATGCTGGGTGTCTACTGTCCTGTCTCCTGAGTATTAATGGGCTTTATACTCTTAATATTAATTTCTTCTTGCCAAGAAGAAACTTTTGTTGAATTTATGAAGGAAGAGATTTTAAATGTCTGCTAAATTTATGAAGTAAATGATCCCAAATGGCTGCTTATTACTATTTAGGGAAATAATGACATTCGTATATACAAAGAATTACTCAAAAGTTGTATCAAGGTAGAGATCTATCAGATCCAAATGTATACTTTAGTTTTATAAGCTAATAATAATACATATTTCCATTTAAGGTCGTGCCAAATGAGGTTAATGTTACATGAGAACATATCTTAAAAATGGGGTTGGCATTCTAATCAAGTGAAGTCCTCCTAATTTAAATAACTTATTTTATTCCCTATGCCGATCTATCATTTTCTCTCCCAGAAAGTCAAATCAGTTTTTGCACTATTGATTTGCAAAACTTACATGACATAAACATTGTGTGACAGAAGTTGTTCGTTATTAAGAGAGAGAATATCATTTCAAAGAAACTTGTCATCTGGAAATAGAGAAAATCACACAAAGTAATTTTATTTGTATCATGGCTTTTTCACTGTTGGCTACATTTGTGACAGCTGATTTCATATTAAATATTAACAGTATTTTGTTTATGCTTGACTCTACTACAGTAGGATGTAGATTTTACTCAGAACCTTCCTGGTTAGAAGATGTATCATTCCAGTTAAAGGATACACTTGTGGGCCAGTTATGAAGAACACAGATACTATGTATCTAAGAAAACTGGGCTACCAGTTTGATGTCAAAATTTTGAAGTTTTGCTTTATCCTTGAATTTTAGAAAGTTATTGTTTGGGACACCAAAGGTGGTAAGACACTGGGAATTTCATTTGGTTCAAACAAATAGAAACAGCTGTTAGCAACAGATACGGTTTTTAGGAAATCATGGATATTAATATAAATTGTATGGTTATAACGAAGGAGCTATGGAAACAGTTAATTTGTTGCTGGAAAGAGTGATTGATGGACTTTTGATATGGGAACCAAATTAGAGTTTATATTTCTCATTTTCAAGAAGACAAATACAGTAAAAAACATGGATATGTTTTGAGTTTCTTGCAGTGGTATATAACAAATCTTATTTGTAAATTTTTTTGTGTAATTTTGGTGACATTTACTTTAAAAAAGCCCAGCTGAATTGTGTTGAATCTTTTTGGTTTGTGAAGTGTGTCTGTGATTTGTTTTGTTTTGATATTACTTTTCAATATATGAAAATACCCATGAGACAGGCTCCTGCTGAATTTTTGGTCACTATGTCGTCAGTGCTATGAGTACACATTGTCAGTTGTTTAAACATTGTTGAATCCACTGTGGGCTGGCAAGAAGCATCTGGGAGCCAGACTTTTCCTGTGGACACATGCCAAGTAGTGTATTGTATTTCCTCACTAAAGCGAACTATATTGAGATAATTTTTCTTCTTGAGTTTTTTTAATCCAGAAATTATTTTCCAAAACTAAGTCAGGATCATATAATAAAATTATTTATAACTACATGAATTCCATAATAGCTGGTTGAGAATTACTTTTATTTAGCTAGAGTAGGTATAAATAAGTCATGCAATTAAACTACATTCAGAGAGTTAACGTTATTCTCCTGATTGGACTGTTCAGAAAAGTTCTTACATCATTTAATGTATTCTCTTTTAGATTTACTCTAAGGAAGGACAATAAACATTGAATGACCCTTTAATTAAGTACTATAGTGGACATGCCATTACATTTATATGTTTGATTGCATTATTTAATTAGATGGAAATAAGACCTAAATGGCATTTTAATATGCACAATTAGAGCATAACATTAATTTTAACTAAAAATGCCAGGAAAAGTTTGTAAGGTGTCATATTTAACTTTAAAAAAAAATCTGAACAGTTGGGCTTTGGGGATGAGAAAACAAGAATACTGTGCCATACTGGAAAATAGGTTAGGGAGGCGTTTCGGAGCACTGACACTACCTAGAGTCTAGGCCCTTAGGTGGCAGGGATTTGTCATGGATATGGTTACTCCATCTGCCACCCCGGGACACTGTTGGGTGAGACCTTTAAAAAGTAGGATCTGGTTTGCCCGCCATGTACATTAAAAGTACCCTGGCTCTTTCACATGAGAGCAGACATTTTGTTTACGTTGGCCTTATTTCTGGAATCCAAGTAAGAGACACTTTGCAAATGAGAGTTCAACTTATCCCTTTAGGGGGCCCAAACTGAGTAAGTGTGTTGTTTTTTAAGCTCAGATTTTTATTCTTACGTACTATGAAGAACATCAAATACTATTTTGTGGGAATGAGCACCAAGATCTCCATCAGATGAGCTTTGGGTGCCTAACCTCTCCTTCTTCCCTCTGGAGTTCTGCCTTGCTTCTTTTGGCAACTCCTTTCTATGGAAATACCCTAGTTCTAGAAGATCTTTCAGTTTCTAGGCACTGTAACATATTTTATCATAAATTTGTCTGTATGTCAAAAAAATACCTCTTATAATTGAAAATGCCTTAAAAACATAATTCTGAAAGTCTGTGCACAGCCCCTCGTAGGTACAGGGAAATTTGTATGTCGAGAGTGCCTTTCTTTTGTGTTATGTAAAGTGCTTTAATTTGCTGCATTTTTCATGTCTTACCGCAGTCAGATCTGGTGAGGAACTATAGCGATCTTATTCAGGATTAATCAATCTTCTCGGCTCCCGGCTAGGACGGAAGCTGCTCTGGGTTCTGCTTGCTTCAGGGCTTGGCCTCACTCTGTTTTTTCATCATATTCAGTGTCTGAGAGCGAGGTGATGGGAGATGATTTTTCCATTTGCAAGCTGCCTCCCAACTGAAAGAAAAATGGAGGGGGCAAATGCCAAGCTCTTCACTTTCTGTGGCCATTACTGACATGACTCTTCTCCTGTTTTTCAGCAAGGTATACTATTTTTCAAGGGAGCTATTTTTTTTTTTTTTAGACTGTCATAGTTAGCCATGTTATTTTGTCATTGAGGAGTGTTAAAAATAAGAATATATGTCAATATGACATCATGAATATTAACTCTCTCGTAAGTTGCATGTTATGGCAATAGGTAAAACTGCTGTCTAATTAATTAACAAATACAGGAACAAGTGATCTAGGCAAGACCTTACATCAAAAGGGAAGAAAGAGCATAGTGCTTCAGAGCTTGGGCTCTGGAGGGAGACACCTGGGTTCAAATCCTGACACTACTTCTTTATAGCTGTGTTATGCTGAGCACATTACTGACGTTTCTTTGCCTCCATTTCATCAGTAAAATGGGAATAACAGCAATCCCTTCTTCATAGGGTTTTGAGGATTGAATGAGATTTATGTGTACAGTGGCTAGCATGGTGCTTGGTACATAGTAAATCCTCAGATTATTATTTATAATCACTGTTTTATATAAATCTATGTACTGTGCATTTTGTTGATCACTTTACCACATTTTATCCTTGCAATAGTTCTCTAAAGTAGATTTTATATTTCTGTTTTCCAGATTTGAAAATTGAGGTTCAGAGAGTTTAATTAGCTTGTCTAAGCTTGTACAGCTAGTAAAAGAAGGGATTATAGGAACTTCTGGAATATGAATTTTACTTGCATTTCTATAGTTCCATTGTATCTTTTGGGATTAATATGGGATTAATTTCTGCTTTACTAATTCCATTGTAATTAATTTTACATTAGTATTATTTTTAGTGAGATAGACCTATATTTTGAAGCTTAAAAGGCACATGATATTTGAAGATAGTGTTCTAATTAGCTTACATTCAAATAAGCACAGAACACAAACCATTGGAACCTTATGTAAAAGAAAGCCTCAGAAGATGTGGCTCTAGATTGGTCTTTCTCAGATTTTGCCCCAGGACCAGGAGCATGGGCCGGGAACTTGTTAGAAATGCATATTCTCGGGCCCACTCCAAATCTGCTGAGTCAGAAACTCTACGAGTTGAGTGGAGCCCAGCAATCTGAGGTTTAACAAGTCCTCCAGGTGATTCTGAGGCCTGCTAAAGTTTGAAAAGCACTACTCTCGGTAAACAGCACGTCATGGTGATATGCTAAGGATATTGATGTAGCTCATAATATCTAGTCCCAAACTGAAAGTTATATATTGCAGAGGGAGCATGTGGTAGTAATGGAAAAATACAAGTGGGGCTGTTATGTGATAATTGCCCTATAAATATTATTAAATATTCAATACTGTGTGCTCGATCCCTTCCATGCCTTGGCTTCTAAGCAGGTGGTAGCTATTACTTTCAGGCACAGCCAGTTTCAGGCACAGGCACAACAAAGGACTGAGGACCAAGAGTGACTCTCTCCCCACACTCAGCGTATGTCTGGGACACACAGAGCCAGGGCTCAGGAGGGGTTAGATTTTTTAGTATTTAGCAACTAGAAATTTTCAACTAAGAGGAACTGAGACTAAGAATATGGAGAGGGAGGAAAAGCAATAAAGTCATTACCATTGTATCTTTTCATTTCTTCAGATGTAGATTAAACGTGGAAGTAGCATATTAAAAAATGGGTGAGGCTGATGGACATATTAAGTAAATAGGGAAACTGCTGCTATATCCAGATTTAATTGTGGAAAAAATTAGACAAGGACAGTTGTCATCTTAGAATCCATCAAAGCCAATGAGAAAAACACTGGCCATCAACTAAATGTATTTGCCTGCACTTTAGGAAGGCAGATTTTGGAAAATTCAGAGAGAGAATAGGCACAAATATATGGTATTAAAGACAAACAAGTATTTTAAAATACCATTTAATCTCAAACGATTCCAATAAGCAAAAAATGGAAAGTAAAATATCTCAGTGTTCTCATGCTAGAATCTATCCAATGAATGCAACTTTTAAAAGAAAGGACATATATTAACCATTGAAATGGCCAAATAACCACAGAAAATATGAAAATAACTGAAATTTGTAAATTATGCTAAGTACAACAAAAGGTGTACAGTTGCTATGTGTTTTTGAAATTTATTAGGGACAGTAATTTAAAGAGAACAATTCAGTTTCTATTCTACTTGCTCCTCTTTTGTCAAGAATTATCCTCCAACTGGTAAGATTGGTAAGAGGTAACAGAGGCCCAGAATGGGTAAAGAGATCTAATAGAATGCCTAGCCAATCAAAATCTTTTTAGTTTTTATTCAACAAGTGTTCGTGGAAAACATTTTTTCTTCCAGCCCCTGTCTTAGGCTGTGGTAATATAAATATACCCTTGGGGAGTTCACACTTGGAGGAAGTAGACTAGTAGACAGATGTTTATAGTACTTGGAGAGGATACTGTATGTTTTGAGTACTCTGATAATGGAGGCCCGTACCAAGGCTGTGAGAGCACAAAGGGGAGAGTGGCCAGTTGCCTGGAGGGGTTTGGGAAAAGCATCCTAAATTGGGGGCCATTTGAGCCATGTCTTAAAGATGAGTAGGAATTAAGTTTGTCTTCTGTTCCAGACATACAAGACAACTTGTGAATGAAATCTTTCAACTACTGTCACTGATTTTGAGGGAAACATGCAGGATGAGAGATGTTAGAAGATTGAGGTCTAGCGTTTAAATTGTAAACTCCTCAAAAAGAGAAGAAAGTTGTAGTATCTTAGGCTAGGTTCCCTGGAACAGACTGTGAGACAGTTGTATGTGGGTTTATTGGTGTGATCTTGGGAGCTACCTCCGTATGAAAATGAAGAAGGCAGATTGGGCAGGAGAAGTTGACTCACAATGCAGCTGTGACTGAGGCCTCAGCTGAACTTTTGAGGAGCTCTGGGGCTGGGATGACTCTTCAAGGTTGTGCCAAATTGAGGCCAAGGAGCCTGTCTTTATATCCCCCGCATTGGCTAATCTTTGGCTCCAGGCTGTCCTCTAGGAGAAGTGTAACCTTGAGTGAGGCAATTCCCCTGCAGCTGATGGCAAGTCCTAGTGAGGGACACAGCTGTGAGCCAGCAGCACTCTGAGTCCCAGCAGTTGGAGGCTGGTTGTGTTGGCCCAGGGCATTCTGGGAGGAACACTACATTATCCACTGCAGGTGCATTCTGCAAATTCTAGACAGTTTAGGGACTTTGAAGTGGACTCCAAAGAAGCTACTAAATTAAGGTATCAAAGAGAATCTTTTATCCTATCTGGAAGATGAAATAATGATTACTATAACCCAACATGGGCTCAAGGAAATGACAGACATATAACTGGACTTCAGTGAGGCATTTGGCCCAGGATTCTCCTGGAATCTTTAGAGATATAAAGAGCCCTGGATAACTGACTGTACAGCTGTGCCCAAAGGGTGTTGATTAATTGCTTTTGTGAATGCCTTAGAGTTTAATTCTCAATACTGTCACAGCGCCATATTCATCAATGCCTTGGATGAAGGTATACAGGCTATGTGCCCAATAGACCAAAATCATCAAACCTAACAAGATGAAGTATGATAGGATATCACACTTGCTCCAAGAATCTAGTTGCATGAGTATGAGAAAGGAAATACTTGGCTCTACAGCAAATAGGAAATCATATAGGGATTTTGGCCAACAGCTCAATGAGTCAACAGTGTAATGTGGTTCAATCCTGAGATTGTTTGCTTCAGGAATATAAAATGATTATCAAACAGTGTTCTGGGTTAGCAGGATATCAATTTTTTCAAGATGTGGATCAACAATGTTTAGATATTTAACGAAAACTACCCTAGAAAGTATAGGGCAGCGATTCTCACCCTTTTTGTTCTCAGGAGCCCTTTACAGTCTTAAAAATTATTGAGGACCCCAAAAAGCTTTTGTTTATGTGGGTTATACCTCTCAATTTTACTGTATTAGAAATTAAAACTGAAAAATATTTTAAAATGTTTATTAATGAATTAAAAAGTCACAATAATAAACACATTACATGGGAGCACAAATTATGTATTTTTAGGAAAAATAGCTACATTTTCCAAAAATATCAGTGAGAAGAATGGCATGGTTTACATTTTTGCAGGTCTCTTGAATATCTGTCTTGATAAAAGACATTTAGACTCTCATATCTGTTTCTGCATTCACCTTGCTGTGGTATGTTTTAGTTTAAGTACAGTCAGCATATGAAGAAAATCCAGCTTCATACAGATATGTAGTAAGAAAGAGAAGTATTTTAATAGTCCTTGCACATAATGGTACATATTGTTCTTTGATACTGTACCCAAACTTGACAAGTGGTGGTTAAAGGTTAGTTGCAATATGAAATCCAAAACCTTATCAATGAACTTTTCGTATTCTGTAACATTAAAATTTATGGGTCCGTCTCGTACTTTGAATGGATCTTTTACCCATGCATGCTTTTGTAACATCATGCGTTGGTCAGTTGGAAAATATTGGTTTACATTATGCAGAACTTCCAAATATTGACATAATTATGATACAACTAAAAAAACATTCATTAATATCACCACCAATCTCATTAGAAAAATCTTTAAATACTGGAGAGCTGTCAAGCTCACAGTGGCAGATATGTTTCTAAAATTCCAATTTTTGCTTGAAAGCTTAAATTTTATCATTGGCAGTAAATGTCACTTATTTTCTTTGAAATAACAAGCTCAGTTAGTTCATTTCTGAGAAAATGTCTGCCACATTCCCAAGTCTGAGTAGCCAGAGTTTGTCTGTCAGTCATTCTTTCAAGCGAGAATGGTGTACCATGAAAACGGTTGCTGGTTCGCCTGGCCACTCAGTCTCTTGCACGTCTGGAGATGCAGCAGCAGTGCTTATGCGTTCTTCTGATTTTGTCACACAGAGTATTAAAAAGACATGTACTCAAGGTTGATATTGAATGAAAATAATTTTTACTGCTTCATCAAGGACAATCTTAGGTGAGAGTGGCTTGTTTGTTTTTAATGCCAGTGCAAGGCAGTGTGGAACACAGTGACGGTTGGGTGCCGCTGAGTTGATTTATGCTGAGGTGTCAGCAGTTTACCCATCGTTGCCTTGCAGCATCAGTGTAAATGTTAACACAATGAAAAAGGCAAATATCTTAATTTTATTATGAAAATGGTTCTGACCTCATAGACCTTCCACCTCCTGAAAGGGTCTTGGAAACCACTGCTGGTGCAAGGGATGTGGAACCAATAAGTCTAATGGGTGATGGTTCCTCTTATGGTCCTGTGCTTTTTTTTTCTTGGATTCTTGAAAATGAGGTCAAGGTACACTGCACGTGGAGAGGAAGAGTGTATTTGCATAAGCAAACAGAGGAAACAGAGCCCAGCCTGTAACAAATGAGTTCTGAATCTGTATATCTGCTTTCTTCCTAAGATTCTAGAAGACAGTTGTAGATCCTTAGAAAACAGCCATGTTACAATTAGCTGATCTTAACACCAACTTGTTTATCATTAGATAGTATTTTTTTACAGAATAAAATTTAAAACAAACCAAACTCTAGGTTGAGATGAATATTTTACTTTCTACAAAGGGATTCAAAACAGTTTATAATGAAATACATATACATTTGGATAAGAAATGTATGAGGATAATGAAATACATATATATTTGGGTATTTTTATTAAAAATGAGAATAAAGAGGGGCTGGCCCCGTGGCTGAGTGGTTGGGTTCGCGCGCTCCACTGCGGGCGGCCCAGTGTTTCGTTGGTTTGAGTCCTGGGCGCAGACGTGGCACTGCTCATCGGGCCACGCTGAGGCGGCGTCCCACGTGCTACAACTAGAAGGACCCACAACAAAGAATATACAGCTGTGTACTGGGGGGCTTTGTGGAGAAAAAGGAAAAAAATAAAATCTTTAAAAAAAAAAAATGAGAATAAAGAGACTAACCTGGTGGCATAGAGGTCAAGTTCGCACTCTCCACTTCTGTGACCTGGGATTTGCGTGTTCGGATCCCGGGCGTGGACCTGCACATGGGTCATCAAGTCGTGCTGCAGTGGCATCCCACGTACAAAAGAGAGGAAGATTGGCACAGATATTAGCTCAGCAACAATCTTCCTCAAGCAAAAAAAAAAAAAGAAGAAGAAGAAAGAAAAAGTAGAAACTGAATAAAAGTGGTCTAGAAGGAGATGTTAATGGTATTAGTGGTTATAGATAGGTATTGGATGAGTTAAAAAATTTTTTTCTTTTTTGCTTATCTCTGTTTTCTGACTTCCAGCAATAAACAGATATTGCTTTTGTAACAACAATAACAAAAAAGGTTAATATAAATTAAAAAAAAGAACTTATATGTAGTAAGCTATAATTGTACCAAAAATCTAGAGCCAGATAGAGGTTACTATAACTGAGAAATAATTTAGTTTGGACCTTCTTGAGTTAAAAGAATTTTAATATTGCAGAATTTATTATAAATTTTAATTAAAAAGCTAAGAATTTGAGCTTGATAGAACAGTTAGAAGAATTTTATATTATTGCATGTAGTGGATATAATACACTGGGACAAGAAGAAGCCGCATTTCATAACTTCCCCACGTCTGGCACTCTTTAGGAGTGGATCGTTTTCTGACTTAGTTGCATCTGACTGACGGAATCTGGCCTATTAAAACCTTATTTTTAACTTATGTGCTTTCTTTACCTGTGATAGTTGCCTGTAAATGACCAAGTCTATATAAGACTGCCCCTGAAGAGAGAAGTACCTCGAGAGCAGCAGGAGGTATTTTCAGAAATGTCTGCAGTGCATGTTGCACAGAAGGCAGTGCAGGGAGAGAAGAGCGGGTGCAGGTTGCATGACCTTGGTCCAGTCATTTAGCAGCCCCTGTCTGGTTCCCCTTTAACGAAAGAAGGAAGTTGCACTAGATTATATCTAAGGTTTCTTTCCCTTCTAAGCTTTTCCCCTGATTCTGTCAAATGAGATCCTTGTTTGAATTTGAGTTTTTTCCCAGCATCTTAACCATGATGTTAAAAGTTTGTCTGTGAAAAATTATTTTTTTTGCATTTTAGGATTTGTGTTTAAATCATTAATTTTAGTATCATAGTACAGAAATTTATTGTCATCTAATGGCCTTTCTTTTTGCTTTTTAAGTGCAATGATAAACTTTTCCTATCAAACCCTATTATAAGAACAAAATGTCAAGGTTGAAAATTAAATTGTGTGATTGAACAACTTATTTTGTTGCTTATTTTGTTGACTTTTATATGATATTAACCTTCTTGGTTGCTAAATTAATAAATGGTTGCAAAACACCTAGCTCTTAAGGTAATGAACTTGATGCAGCATGCTAATTGTGTATTTTTTTCCTTGAGAAATCTGATTATCTCATCGTCCTCCCTAAACCCTGTTCAAAGTGCGATGGGATAGACATTATTCTTTCTACATTACGGAGCTGCCACTGAGAATTAGGAATAGTGTCAAGGTTACATGAGTAACTAGAGTTTTAACCAGAGGCCCCAGTTTGCCTAGTTTCCAGGAGAGTAAACATGACTGTAAATATGCCATTTCAGTCATTTTTATCTTTCTGTTCATTTTGAAGTTCGTATAATACTAAAAGGCACGTGCTTCTATCTTTATAAAAATATATCTTTTATTGCTGTAAAATGTATGTCATTCTATTAAATAGGTAGAACAATTCTTCAGAAGCATAATTTTTAAGTTACCAGTAATGCAGGATTTATAGGCCCTTAAGGAGCTCACTTTCTTCATTGTCATAATTTTGAATCCTCTTGCCCATGTCCCTTTGACTCTACTCTTCCACGTTTCTAACCTTTCCACCAGCTTTGCAGCTTGGCCTAGGTCTTGAGAGAGAAGAGGGGGTGAGGTGCCGTATGTGTAAATCCTTCCTGCATTTCTCCGTCTTTTACGTCGTACTGCTAGGACTGGCCAGAGGTGTCTTTGGTTCCCCATCCTGTCTGTTCCATCTTCTCTCACTTGGGTGTCTTGCTTGCAACACCCTGGAGCCTGAACTCTTGATGAAATGTGCAGGATAGCCTGGTGCTCTGAAATGTAGGTGAATTTCTTTCAGATCTGTGTGTGTAAAAAGACTCAGCTTTACCATCTACATTTAAACATGTTTTCCTGGTTGAAATTAAGTTACGAAGTATCAAATAGTGTGTGCTGGCTGTGGGGGCAGTTGAGTGTGCCGAACTTCAGAGGTGGGGAAGGAGCCCTGGGAGAAGAGAAGGAGAAGAGGCGTGTTTTGAGCATCCCAACTTGACATTCTGTTTCTAAAAAGATTGCTTAAACTAAGATGTACTTCAAATACAATGCTGCGGTAGGATAAAACCTACCCATTTCTGGTGAAAATGTTCTCCAAATCCACAAACAGGCAGTATTCAAATGAAATTTTAGAAAACAATCCATCTATAAACTGAAGGTTTTAATGAAAATCGAGGAAGTGGCATTATGGCTGAGAGCTGGGGCGTTAGAGGCACATGAGAAAGTTTCAGTCGCAGCTCTTGTTCTGACTGGGTGTGTGAACATGGACAAGTTATTCAAGCTCGGTAAATTTCATTTTTGCATCCATAAAACGATGATAAAAGTAGCTATTACCACCCTGTAGAATTGTGAGGATTTGATTATATAATGGATATAAATGCATATGGTATGAACGTTTGAGCAATAAGTAGTAACTTTTCTTGAGACAAATATATAGTCACATAATCAAATGAAGCCTAGACTCATGGAGATCTAAACCCGCTTTATTTCAGAGCATAACTCTTGATTCTGTGATCTTGTGTTTTAAAATACATTGTAATTCAGTAGATCCATTTCCTGAAAGTGTTTAGTGAGAAAGGTAATCATTGCGTGAATCAAAGGTTTTCTTATGTTGTGTTCCCCTTCTCCCTGGAAGACATGAGAAAATCAGCCTGCAGCTCTGATGTGAACATCACACGCCCTATTTTGGTGCTAACAAATTGTCTTTAGCCTTTTTAAGCAATATCAGCTACATGTGTCATTTGCTTATCACTTTTCTTTTTTGGTTATTTATCCTTAAAAAAAGAACGTTAGTAAGCCAGAAATAGGCTTTTTCTAAAAACTGCATAGCTAGACAAATTTGTGATCCTTATTAGGGTAATAATCCATCTGTTATGGAACTGGATCAATTTGTAAATTAAATTGATTACTCTAGCAGGGAAAAAAGATCTTGCCTTTTCCCACAGTAAGCATTTCCTCAAGTGATAGTCATCCTAAAAGATTTGGGAAGTCTCAGTTCTCTGCTATTCTTCTTCTCTTTGCTCAACCTAGAAAGAGCGCTAAATATCTGTTAAAAAGAAGAGTGAGAGTGGAGTGGAAGCTTTTGGATTCTACAGGGTCTGCTTGCTCCTGGAAGTTTCGTATTTTTGACAGAGTTTAATGTTAAAACATTTTCATGACTACCAGAACGTTTCTAATACTCATTGGTTAGTTTAGTAAATGTATAACTATGTTTGAATTATCTTCTGCAATTAGTTCACTTTACTGTTTTCATCTTGTCTAATCAAAAAAATCTCCTGATGATTCTCTAACAATGTGTGATTGGAATAACAACTTCACATGTTGAAGAATTTTGTGCTGCAGCTGAGAGGCATGTAAATACAAGCTGCTTATTTGCAAGAAGCTTCCAGATTTGCAATATGATTGCTATGGAAACCACATAATGAAAACCTTATAACCATCTGTGTGGTTTGATGGATTTTACTGCATAGCTGAGCTGTTTTTGTTTACTGTTATTAAAATGTTGAATGGAATATATTAACCCACAAACATTGACTATTTGAGGTATTAATTAGTATCGTATAATGACATTGTGCCTCAACACCAAAATAAAATATGTTTAATAATAAACCTAAAAAAAACAACGTGTGTATGTTTCTAATATATTGTGAAGGTGATTGTTGCCTGGAATTTCGATCACTTATCCTTATATATTTTTTGAGTGGTGTGGGGAGGTCTGCTCTTTTAATAAATGAATATAGTAGGATTTATTTTCATAATTTTTGAATCCATTTGACCACTCAGTATTTATTGAACATCTCTGTACCAGATTCTATTCAAGATTTAGTCTGAATTTTTTTCCCCTAAGATTAAAAAGAAAAAGCACACCAAATTTGATTTTGTTGTCTTTTATGTGGAAGCTGTTCGTATTGTTAGCCTGAGATAAAATGAGTTGTTTGAATATTGTTAAGAAAAATTGATGAATGAAACACATCATTTTTTACCTAAAAATATCAGTACTAGATTTGAAATGGAGAAAGGAAGTGTTTTTAATGAGTATCTCATCAGCTAAAATACTGCTTATTAAGCATCTCACGTAGATTTCAATTCGGATGCTTCATAGTAAATATTGATACTTAAGTAAATATTCTTAATAATATTATTCTGGTAATTTAAGAATATGTTGTACACATTATAGACACTTAAATTTTAATAAAATAAGAATAAATTCATAGTAATAAATTCTCCTAAATTTATTGTTAACTTTACCAAGAACAGAGTTTTCCCATCTAATTATGTAATTAGTTTTTGTGGTACCTGGACACGGACTTTGTGAGTCTAAATCGCATAGTCTCTTCTTAAGAGCCAAGAACAGTGCTTCCTATGTTGATGTGGTTATGGCTTTTGACTTGAGGACAAGTGCCCTTAACTATTTT
Source organism: Equus quagga (assembly GCF_021613505.1). Lineage (NCBI taxonomy): Eukaryota > Metazoa > Chordata > Mammalia > Perissodactyla > Equidae > Equus > Equus quagga. The sequence goes on along the minus strand of NC_060274.1, from coordinate 82,638,035 downwards.
TTAATTTACTCCTTACTGTTGAATTTGTGACCAAATGGGAAAAGAGGGAGGGCTGGGGAAAGAGAGTGTGAAAGAAAGGCAAGCTTTCTCCTTCACCTTTTAAAAAATTAGCTATCTGTAAAATGAGTAGGTTGGATTAAATGACTGTAAATGTCCCTAATACCTTTAAAATTTGTATGAAAACACCCTATTATCCATTTATGATAAGTGGTCCTTGAGGTTTGGCATAAGTGAGATAACTGTTGTTGAAGAGAAAAGAGATAGGATTTAGTATTAGGCTTTTTATTAGGTTTTCTATATGTTAGTTACTATTTGATTGAACCATATTAAATTGCCAATATTAGCTTCAACTTAATATGTATAAGTACCAAATATTTCCAGCTTTTTCTGATATTGGAGCTTTCATTATTTGTTTGAATTGAGTTTCAAAAATTCAAAACAGTTATATTTGTCTTGTAAGCACAGTAACTCTCAAGCTTGATTTAAATGCTGATTTTTATTCATCACCACTTTAAAATTTGCCTGAGACTTCTAAATTTGTGTCTGTAGTCCTGACCTCTCTACCAAATTCTCCAGTTGGACCCTGGACATTTTCTCTGGGTTACCCCACCAGTATATTAAATCTCTTATGTCAGAAACACAACTCCTTGTGTTCCCTCAGCAAGATAGCTTATCTTGACTATTCTCTTTTTGGTAATGTTCCCATTTCCCAGTTAACTAAGCTTAAAACCTGAGTCATCTTTGGTTGTTCTTTTTTTCCCCTTAGCCCTCCACATCCAGTCAGGCAGAAAGTTTATCAATTCTAGTTCCTTTACCTCTTGTAACCATCTCCTTTCCATTTCCTCTGCCCCTTCAGTTCAGGACTTCCTTCCCCTTTAGCTTGACTCCCAGTGGTCTCTCTCCCCTATGCTCCTCCTGCAGCTGTCTGGGACGATGGGATCCGAAGACCATTCCTCAAGTATAGTTTTAGTCCTGCCCTTACTCTGCTCCCAAATCTTCTGGGGCTCCTATTGCCCACCAAATAAAAGTCTAAAGTCCATCGCAGGATGTTTGTGGCCCAGACTACTAGCATTATCTCCAACCCTGCTCTTCCTCGAGGAGTACCACATTCTTTAGCCAAAATGAATGAACTGTACCTTGTCCTTTTGTTCATGTCTCTCCCTCTGTCTGGAAATTTCCTTCTTCCATCTCTCTTATTCAAATTCTCTCCATCCCTCAGAGCCTTCATGATATTCTGCAGTTGATGGTTTCTCTTCTGCACTCCTTCAATACTTTGTGCCTCACATGTCAGGTTTTATGCCCCTTAACCCATTTTCCTTTAGATCCTGTCTTTGCTCCCCTCCTGAAGGCAGAAGCTCACTGCTATCCTTGCCTCCCTGGTAGAACTTCTCTCTCTTACAGGTAGTTAGTACTCAATGAAGATTTATCGGTTGAATTATTTAATAGTCATAACAGCTATACTTATATATTTTGCATATTTTTCTTTAAAGTTTTGGATTTTCCTTGAAATTATGATTCTTTTTGAACCCAGTTTTCCTTTGGCCTGCCATTTCGTTCGTATGTCCAGCTTTAAATATTTCTAGGTGAGGAAAGTGGTAATGTGATAAATATTTCTTTGATGTAAAAGAATTAAATTGCCTGTTGATTCTGTTTAGAACTCTTCTCAGCTAATCTTATCATATGTCTTCTATAACTTGAGGAAGGAATGTGACAGGAGAGTGGTGTGGAAATGATATACTGAGGCACTGAATATATGCAGGATGGAGAACAGGGGCTTTATAATCACAAACCTAAGTGTGAATAACAAACATGGGAAATTTCTTTACCTTTTTGAGTCTCAATTTACTCATCTGTAAAATGAAGAATTAAAAATTGTTTCCCTGTGAATCTTCACATCTGCTATACTGTATGATGCATAGTAGGTCCTCAGTATGATTTGGGGGGAATTACCTTGATGTGTGAGGATTCTTCTAGTGTCTTCCTGTGAAGAATAAGTGAGAAGACATATGAAGTATCTCGTACTCAAATTACTTATAGGTTAACTGTATTTTTACATCACACATTTTCTCTGCTATACTGATATTTTAGGAACCATGATTTTATCTCTGGTTCTCCTGCCACGGTATAATGTGGTCTATCTGTCTAGTGCTGGGTGTTGTTTTACTGGATTTAAGGGCTTTTCTGGATTTGAGGTTGTTCCAGATGAGTCTCTATAAGCATTGAAAACAAAATATGTGAAGAATTAGTACGTATCTCAAATTTTATCAAGCCAACTGGTAAGGTCGCTATTTGGAAATATGGCTAGAGGTTTATTTGTTCAGTTTTAGATTATTGAAAAAGGAATGTGAATGTTGAGTGGTTTCATTCTTTGAAAAGGAATATTTATGTGTTATAAGCTTTTAGTTTTGCTCTTAAAATGGGATGAGTACTGTATTGTTATCCCTGAGGAAACCCTTCAGTATGCCATTTATGTTGTTTATTTACAGAAGAGGAAGAGGACGGTGCTCTGGCGACATCAGAGGAACAAAGGAAGATGAGTCAAGACAGTCTTCATCCTCCCACAGGTAATGGGTTGTGTAGCTTCCTGGGAAAGCTTTCTTTGGTTTTGTTCACTTTCCTTTTAGTCCCTTTCTTACTGCTCTAAAGACATTTCCACAGCTTCCTGAAGTTGGCTCCTTCGGGCTGGATATCTTATGGCTGATAAGCTGCTTAGTCCCATTTAGGATGCATGAAAACCACTTGAGAAGGATTTATAAAGTAAGCCAATTTATACAAGGTATTCCTTCCTGAATTACTTTGTAATGACTCAATTAGCTTTCATTTCTGCACAAAGGAGATTTAGTTGCATAAATTAGCTTATCATCATTGAGGAAGTGTCACTGCTAAAGGACAGTTTATAGATACAACATGCAGTTGCTGTCAAACCTATAAGAATGTAATATAGACATCTGTGTATACTTTGTGCTTGAGCAGAACAGACTTCTGCCATTCAGAGACTAACAGGGGACAACAAGTTGCCCAGGGGACTGGCAATGTAGACATCTCTGAAAAGGTCAACTTGACACAGGCTCTGACAATCGACCCACAGCTCTGTCTTCTTTGATAAAAATCAGATAAACTTAAGACCGCTAATTGATCTGCAGCCTGTTTAAATGTTGGCCATGCATATCTTCATTGCATATGATTAACACAGAAAGCAAATGAATTGGGTAAGAAATGCCAGAGTCCAGTGACAGCAGCTTAAAAATTGGAAAAGGACACTGGTGGCCCAGAAGGCTAGGAAGGATATCCCCTTATCCATTTCCACTTGGCACATGGCCCCAAGTACTAATTGTGACCGGAAAAATAACTATACGTGCTATGTAAAAAATCACATGATATGGCCAACTTTTCTTCTGGTTGTTATTTCCAAATAGCAGGAGATAAACCTATCTGCAGTGCGAGCATGAGGTTAGTTTTGATAAACCAGCAATTATTTTACACGGAAAGAAGAGAGGGACTGCCTTCTTATCAGAACTTTACACCTCTTCACAGCCACATGTCAGCTGGGGCAAGGTCTGCCATATCATCCCCGTGTCCTGCAAAGAGCTGTAGATGGGGGTCACCTTCCCCTCTCTGATATGTCCATCCATCACTCTTTCAAGCTGTCAGAGGGAGGGTGGACAAGAAGTGTGTGTTCAGGAAGTAGCTTTCCAGAGTCCTTCCTACTGTGACATGTGGAAAGGAAACAGAGGCCTAATTTCCGGACCTGGACAGGAAAGCAGGAGCAGGTTGCTGCAAAAGGTTTTGGTTTGCTTTTTTCAGAAGGGAAGCGAGGACGAAGTCATTAGATGTTAGCACTACAGTCTTGTAAAATGCAGCTGTAAAACACTGAGGCTGAGGGAAACCTCGAGGACCACAACGTTCGCTAGTCATTTAAGTATATATGTTTTATTATGTATCGTAAAGCTTCTGCCGAAAGCACGTAGTTTTCTGCTTTTAAATTTCCATGCAGGTGTAGAAAGTAGACAGGTACAGATATTCTTTCCACAAATATAGGTATTTTGGCTTAAAGCAGTTGTATTTTTCAAAAACCCTTTTAAAGTAACTGTCTCCCAAATTTTTGCCTTTGAGGGAAGGAAAAAAAAATCAGTTTTTCTTCAAAGGAATGCAATGAGTAGATCTAGCTTTTTTCATGCAATAGCTATAAAGCACTGCAATAATTCTTATCTTTAGTGACATGAAATTCTTTTCAAGCAACAGTTTTAATGCTTTTGCATAGCAGTGACCTTTGCTCTCCCTAGGCTGTCAAAGATGTAACACTAGAAGTTTGTTTGCTGTGCAGGGCAGTGAGTTGACGAGGGTATTACTATCTTGCTGAGCATCACATGACGTGAACTTCTAACCTTACTCAAGAATGTTATATATTTTTCACATTGACTGATTTTACTTAAAAAAAGCTCAGACTACTTTAATGTAAAATACGTAAGCAAAAACAAAATTAATCTTATGTTGCTTACAAGTTCTTTCATGTTCAAACTTATCTATCTTGCATATATTTATTATATATGTGTAATAAAGATTCCATTTGATTTTTTTGAACATCGTAGAATATGCTTGCCTTGCTAAAACAGTTTTTAAACTCATAACACTACTCAAGGAGAGATTCTCCATTATCTTCTTATTGTATGTTTCATCCACTGTCATCATATTTTTAAAATCTTTTCGTTTTTGCAAAAGTAAGTATCTCCCATGTTTAGTTTATACTTTCATAACAATTCTGTTATTGTTGCCCAGTGATCTGATTTTGTATGTTTTAAAAAGCAAAAGTAAGCACATCTTTTAAATCCTTCACAGCTGACTAATTTAGAATGCTTTTTTCTTTTTCTTTCTTTACCTTCTTTTAAATTCATTCCTCTCAGTACAAGAAACATAATGAGGTGATTTTTTTTCGTAATTTTGAAAACATACATCATAATGTGGATAGAATAGGAAAATTAATCCATGCCGTAAAGACAACTAAACAGACTTAATTTGTATTCAGAATATATTGTTCCATCCTATTTTGTTGTTTTTAAAAAACATATCTCACATGGATTATTTTTCAGTGTATCAGCAAACAATGTTAACTTTTGTGAACCGGCTGTCTTGAGGCTGTATCTGTGTGTAATTTTTTGTGTATGTTTAGCCACACTTAAAATATTTAAAAAGTAAACCAGAAGAGGTTGCTGCTCTCTAAGGAACAAGATAATTGCTAATCTTTCCATCTAGAATTCATACCAAGAATTTTAGCATTGCTTTCCTGAGGAGACTCAAGCTAATAGACACGCACTCTGGTTGTGATTCTTCTACTTTCTAACTAGTATTGCCTGCTGGAATAGATGGAATAGTAAATTGTACGCACATGTAGCCATGTGACATAAACAACTTATTATTCTTAACAGAGCTCACATATGGGACACAGAAATGAGGTTAGTCTTTGGGTAACATCATCATCCAGATTATAGAAAGCACAGTAGAAAATGCATCTTTCTCCCAGTATTGCCAAATCGCTAGTTCTGTTGCCTCTTTACAGCAGTGAGATTTAATGAAATGCTCATGATGCACATCTAGGGAGAGATGCATCTTGCACACGGTGGGGGTCTCTCTTCCCCTCATGTGCTCCTGGAACTCCCATTAGTGTTAATGGGAGTTTCACCAAGCGCATCGAGGGGAAGAGAGACCCCAAAGTGATAAGGATTATGTGTTCAAAATCACCATGTACTTTTCTTTTCCTTCCTTCTTGCCCCCTCCCCCCGCCTTGGAAATCTATTGAATGAAAAACCGTCATGAGAGAATCTGAAAAAGGAAAGAGCAGGCAGCCGGCTGGACAGCTGGGGAACCCACTGGGATGCTCTAGCTAAGCCAAAACTTCTACTCTAGTTTTTAGCCCAAATTTTGTTTCTTCAACCTTTTTGGATCAAGCCTAAGGCTGAGCAGCATGGGGAACACACAGGAGCCTCGACTGGGGAAACCAGCTAGTTAGCTCCTTTGACCTCCTAGCCAGTGGTGACGGTGGGGGAGGCCTTGCATGTGAAATGACATCATCCTCTCTTTGCTCTAATTCCTTGACTTTTAAACTGACACTGACAGACTGCATGGGGCGCCACATTTGACCTATTTAGCAGTTGATTTAATCTGACTAGAATGTTTCAACTTCTAAATCTCTATTTGTCTAAATAAGTGGTTTTTAAAGGAAATCAGTCACTTTATTATTAAGTAATTTTTTCTAAAAAAATATTTGACGATGTTTGGCGTGATCTGTCCAGCCAGAGTGCCCTCTAGTGTCCATTTATGGAATTTACTTGATAGATGCTTTGGGGAAGAAAACGTAATGAAGGGTGGCCACAAGCATTGTTAGTTCTTGGTTGGATTCCCGGGCCTGTATACATCCCTGCTGGTGTCAGTGATGAGCACTCTAATGCTAGTGTGCAGGAGTCAATAAGGTGTCCGTCTCTCTAGCCCCCTCCCTTCCTCTCTCCCTCTTTTCCTTCTCCCTCTCGTTTTCCCTCCTTCTCTCTCTCTCGGTTTAATTCTTAGAAAACAAGAGAAAAAGATGAATAGTAGGATTTAGCTAGGTTGTGTATTCTAGTCTTGTTTATTTTCTTAAAAGTATAATTGTAAAGTAGCATCTCACTTCCTAAATATTCAGACTCCATATTATTCAGATTTTCCTTTTGACTTCAAAAAATGTTTCAGAGATTAAAGATAATTTTAAAAATTTCTAATAAACATAATACTTTGTATAAATCACAAACTATGTGTAATAAGGCAGACACCCTAATGGCATGCTAATGTGAGTAGTTGTGTTGGAATTGCCAAGGAGCCTGCTGTTTGAGGGCCGTATAACAAAACTAAGATGACAACCCTGATCCAGCCTGTGTCTCCACAGTTATTCCCTCAGAATTCAAAGATGACATTCCAACGATGGAAGTTGTCAGCACGTAGATGTGCTGCCTGGTTAGTGAGTACACGGACATCTTATTGATATTGCTTGCATTCTTTTTGCGTTAACTCATCAAAACTCAATTATCATGAAATTAAAAACAGGAAACCGTTCTTAGTGTAACAAAAGCATCCAGTGTGTTTAACTCTGTCCTGTGTTTCAGGAGACCCATATTGTATAAGTGACAAAGCATTTATTACCCGATTTATTGTGGTATTACAGAACGGAGAGCGCTAAATAATCAATCAGTTAATGGTCTGTATGGCAGTTGGAGCACATCACATCCATTGTGCTTATGCTGTTAGAAGGATGAGCTGATAACGCCAGTGTATGTTGCATGTTTATTCAGAGCCTGATGTCTTAAACTGGGGCTGACAGAAATCTTGAAAAATGCAGTTTCTGCATTGGCAATTTCAAAGTTACTGAAATATTTTAGAAATAACTTTGAGAGGCTTTGGGTACAAAAGTCCCCGAAGATAAGAGTTGGAATTACCCTTTATAGTATTTCCACTTTATCTTCTTCCTTAAGCCAGATTTAGATTTTAGAATTTTTTTTTTTAAAATTTTGTTCACCAGTTTGGGTTATATTTGTACCTTAGCACCTTTATTATTATTTTTATGAAGTGTCCCAAATTCTGTAAGGTGATTATTTCACAATGTGTTTGTCACGTCTCGTGGATATTGCTCATTACGAAGTATGGCTGACTCATCTTCAAAACATGTTACAAGTGGGCTTAGGTTCATTATATAAAATAAGTGGGAAGTAACTTGTAGGTACTGGTTTGATGAGAACACATTGCAATACAGGTTTTAGATGAAAACAACAAAGGGAGAGAAAGAAAAAAACAGACATTCAAAATCAGATCTTTTTGAAAATGGTCCTTAATTAGATGGTAGTAAGAAGTAGGATTCTTGTATGGATGTAATAAAATGTTCTTTGAATCAGGACAGAATGTTTTCAGACTCTTTTGGTGGTTTGGAGTGGCCCTTAAATTTCTGTTGGTTCATTTTTAAATGAGGGCCCATTACGTGAAAGCTCTAACTCATGTCTTCTCTTTCTTCTTCCTAGGAGATAAAAGCACTGATTATGCTAATTTTTACCAGGGTTTGTGGGACTGCACAGGAGATTTTTCTGATGAGTTGTCCTTTAAACGTGGTGATGTGATTTACATTCTTAGCAAGGTAAGAAGATGCCCCAAAATGACAACTGTAAAGGGTGAACGTGAAGCTAGATTTTTCTGCATTTGGATTTATAACACTGGGGAAAAATGCCAATTGGAATTCTTCTAGGTCCTTGTTAACAATTGGGAGTTCACAATAATTAATTATTTTGTCAAGTGAAATATAATCAAATTTTAAACAGAATCAGATAACAGGATTCAACTTAACAGTATGTTTACCTATCACTTCAGCCTTTGGCTCGCATTCACACACTGCCTTCTCCAGAAACAATATCCTTATGTGAAAGTTAACATTGTAAGGTATTGGGTTATTTATTATGTTTTTCTTTCCTCTTCCTTTTTATTCTTCTGTGTGCTTATTCTGATTTTGTCTGCCATTCACTACTGGAAGCACTGTGTTTATAGAACAAGTTTTTCATCTTTATGTAAATACACTGGGTGTTCCGACAATTTAAAAGCAAAGCTTATCTATTCAGATAGGTTTTAGGTAATTTTTTAAATGTTTAACGTAATTGTATTTGTAAACATCACAGCAAAGTATGTGGCTATGAACTCATCTTTATATAGAAAAAAAATCGTGTCTCTGCCTCTTAAGATACTGGATTATTCAAAATCTTTCTGTCCTTCGATCTAAGTCAAGTTTCTTAATGTGATTACGCTTCTGATGATGTGTGTGAGTCCCCTTAATTTTCATATTTTAACTCTCCCTACTGTAATATAGAGATTAAAAAACTCCCTCAGTCTAGTTTATGAGGCCATTTTAGGTACAAATGATGTATGGAAAGGGTTTAAATGTAAGTAGGGAAATGTTATATATATCTTAAGTCTGTGAGTTTAATGTGGATTCCTGATTAGAGAAATATTTCGGACTTTTAAGAAATGTCATATGACTTGTCAGATACAGAAGAGAATTTGGAAATAAAGTCACTTATTGAATTTTAACACCAGCTGACTAGTGCATAAAATCGTAACACAGAGAATCATGCAACATCTGAGTGAGGGGTCTTAGGGATCATGTCTCTATTCTTGGTTTTACAGGTAAGGGAACTTGGGTCAAGAAAGTGCCAAGCCAGTACTTGACCTGGACCAGGGCTTTCCTCTGTATTTTTTTCTTGTGCCTATTATCTGTTTTCCTCCCCTCTTCCCTCTCTCTCTCCTTTCCTCCTTTCTTTCCCTCCTTCCTTATGTTTAATTTGAAGCCATCATCAAGTACCTACGATATGCCAGGGCCCATTCTAGGCACCAGGAATCCAAAAGAAAGGAGGTATAAGCACTTGTAGATTATTGGGGAAAACATATTTAGTAAGTAAGTACAGCCAGCTGTGATAATTGCTAGTTGAGATACCCAAAGCTAAGACTTGTCACATTTCTTTCAGTCCTCTGCTCATTAGTATGGGATTTTTTTTTCTAGAAAGATACTTTCAGGTCTTAGACGTTATAGATAGCCATATCACAACTCGTGGATTAAGCCTATTATTGAGCATTTAATTATCCAGAGTTAAGACAACAGCTTTTTGAGTTAATTACTTAATATAGAAACCAAACTGATTAGTTTCAGTTCTTGACAGAAACGTCTCTGGAATCATTCCTCAAATTTACTTAGCTCACAGTTTCTTTCACCAGTTTAGCTGCATTTATTTATAAAGTTAAGGCTGATTCCACTTGGAATTTCAGATTATAGGGATAAATGGCATATAGTCATTATATTCCTATGGTAAAATGTGAAACTTACAAAGCCCTTGTGGGTCTGTTCTTAAAGCCTTCTTTATGAATCAAGTTCTCTTCGTGGCTGAAAGCCTCAGAGTACCAACCTCCAGGACAGGCTGTGAAATAAGCAGTGTTCTCATAGGCGTGTCTCATTTCTGCCATTGCCTCAGAGAATCATTTTCCGTTCATATGAAATTAGAAGTACAGTCATAGGGTTGTATCACACTTCTAGGATTCTGGGCGAGGTCATTCCCGTTCTGCCAAACCTGTTTTGTGGCGATTGTAATTATTATATGTGAAGCCTGGTCATAGAGCTAAGGTTAGTGGTGGTCTGGCTCATAGGAAGAATATACTGTCATCTAACATTTCTAAATGCTATTATTTGGGTATGGGCTGGCCAAAAATATTTCCTCTGTCAGCCTCTCACAAGGCTTGAAGTTCCACCATTAGCGTCATTTCATGATGGGCCTTCTAGAGATGGGTATTTTGTGTGGAGCTCACTTTGGTTTTTGAAAGAAGAGACAAGACATTTTAGCCAGCACATTATCAGCATTGGCTGAATGATTAAATACTCATTTTTACCCAGCTGTGGACCTAGTAAAGTCAACCAGATAAATCCTGGTGAGGGTGGAAAGAAAGGACACTTAGCTCTCCCTTGATGGCATTTGGACCGACTCTGGACCGTTGATGGACACCTTGGCCGTTGGGTGTCAGGCTGTTTTGGAGTTCAGTATGTGTTGGTGAAGACTCTTCCTTCCCCACTTGGCTTTGGGCAAGTTCAGATAGGAATCTCTGGAGACTCTAATTTTTTATTGGCTTGGTCTTCTAGTTTTTATCAAAACTTTGGCAAACATAGACTCTAAGTTAATATCGTAAATTTACTTAATATGTGAATGATGACAGCAGTTTGAATGCTTGGTATTATTATAAATTGAGAACACAAGGCCCTTAGTAGAAGAGATCAAAAAATTGCTCAAAAGGGCTTGTTTCTAGATCAAGGTAGAGCTGTTGTTATATATTGATAGATTTTTTAGAAAGTACAATTAGTATAGAAATCACTAGCTTTGTTATATGCCTAGAAATTTGTTTAATCTTTTGCAGAGTTATAGTTAGATTTTGTGGTGTTGGAATGAAATTTTGCCATTTTAATTTATTTTTTACACCATCTAGTGGCTCAGAATGAGTGGTGCAGGTAATTGTAGCTAATGTACATAATCAAAATGATGTCATAAATTCAACTTTAAATCTAGCTATGGGTAATTACTTTCCTATCTCATGTCAATAAAATGTTAGCATTAATCATGAAAATTTTTTTTCATCATTCTAAATTAAATGTAAAAATTGTATACATAAGGGAGAATACATTTTAGGGAATCTAACACAGTATTCGTAGAGATATAGAAAATATGTGCTTTGTAAAGAAACTGATGCCATGGCTTTTCTAATAAATAACACCATTTAAGATGTTTTAAAGAAATACAACTTGCGTTTCATAATTAACTGCTCTATAATTTGCAATATTTAGTTATAGCTATTTGACTTGACGTACCTTCTAGAAGGTTGTCAGTTGTGAAAATACTTTTTAAAATAAACACAACACAACATAGTTTAAGAAGAGATGCATTCTTTCAATGTAAGTAAACATGTAAACAAATCAAGAAATAAAATGGCACACATTATCATAAAAAGTGTTTTAATTTTGTAAATGGAATGACAGAAAAAGATTTAACTAGTTTGATGATTAGACTGTCTTCGTTAAAATTCACTGTAGAAGTATAGTTTGATTTTAAAATTCAGTTTTCTTTTTCTGTTTTTGCAAGGAAGACTTGATGGGGTGTCAGCTGTGCTCAGTCAGCCTGGGGGTGATTTATTTATTTGAGGCCTCTTTTGAGAGTTACACAGATCTTAGCATTCTTTTTTAATTTTTAGTGAAAATCAAATGTTGCAGTAAAGAAAGACGAGTAGGCTGATACTCTGCTCATTCTCCTTCCCTTTTTAACCTTTTCCAATTAGCAGCTGTCATGGGACCCCTGGCTGAGCTAGCCCCTCCTTCAAAGTGTCCTTCATTTTCTTAGTTTTAACCTTTGAACCTCACTAATAATAAATCTAAATACCGCTTGCCTAAAAAGGCAAGCCAGTAACTTTTTGCTTACAGTTCTTTTTGTATAGGGTTGCTGCTGTTTTTTGTGTATTAGAATAAAACACTTTATATACTTCAAGAGTTCAGTGGAGACTTAGCAATCTCCTCCCCCCGCCCACCCCCCAAAAAAGATGGAACACATTAACAGGGATGGATGAAAATGATGAAAGTGGAATCTGTAATTTTAATGACAGCTGCATTGTTAATGAACTAACTCTGAAACAAAAGGACTGGTTTCAGATTCATTTGATAGGGGGAAAAATCATATTTGGGGTAGAAAATTTTTTATTTATTTTTCAGGAATCAGGTTTTTTTTTAATTTTTTTAATTTTTATTTTTTTAAAGATTTAATTTTTTTCCTTTTTCTCCCCAAAGCCCCCCGGTACATAGTTGTATATTCTTCATTGTGGGTTCTTCTAGTTGTGGCATGTGGGACGCTGCCTCAGCGTGGTTTGATGAGCAGTGCCATGTCCGCACCCAGGATTCGAACCAACGAAACACTGGGCTGCCTGCAGCGGAGCGCGCGAACTTAACCACTCGGCCATGGGGCCAGCCCCAGGAATCAGGTTGTTTTAAATCATGCTAAACTCTTTTACTAGTTTGCATTTCATTTTTATTGCCACCTTAAACATGGACATAATATCCTAATTAATAGTATTTTCGTAGAACCACATTTGTGAGATTTTATAATTTTAATAGCAGGACCCAGATTGTATAGCTATAGGCGTTTTCCGTAGCCCTGCATACCTCTCTGGTTATGGTATTCTACTTGCTGCCCTGGATTTACATCCTCTATTAGTTTATCTTTCAATCGCTACTCGTCGGTAAATTGCTAACTGCATTCCTATTCTTACTTTTAAAGCAATAAATTATTTTTAGAGACTTAATGACAGAAGAGCTATGCTTCAGCAGGAAAGAGGCACGCCACTTTGTGTGGTACTAACAGAAAAATAAGAGAGTTAAGAATCCTGGAATATTTTTTCTAGTCCAGGGCACAGGTAACCTGAGCTTTGCAGCTTTTTGAGAAAAGTCAAAAATAGAAAATGTAGATCGACAGTATACAGTATTGTATATACTAATATACAATAAAAGAGCATTTTTTTTAAGTATATGCTGGTTGGAGTTCCAAGCATTGCCTCCTTTTGTATTTGTGACTTTTTCTACTGATTGGTGAATTGTAACTGTCACTCACCATTTGCTTCTCATTGTAAAGATGTAAAGATTGAATTACTAGGGCTTTTTTGGCTCCAAACCTACTAGAAAAAGAAAATAAAATGAAAGTCTTGCTGAGCTCGACTGGCAGAGGGAAACACAGAGTTACTTTTTCGCTCCCTTAGTTTTTCCTTTGTGACCATCTGACCCAGCGTGCCAAAAATAGCATAACCAACTGCTGAAGAGTAACTAGGGCATCTCAATATAGGACATACGTTGTGGACACGAAGCTAGTTCCCAAAATGTCATTCTATCCTATAGCCTTTGGAAAGGAGGAGGAGTATTTGTACTTGTGACTGCGTTGGTTTGGCTCCGATGGTGCTTAGTTTCTTTGCTGTCAATCTGGGGATGTTGTGGACAGTGCAGCATGAACCAGGGCCTGCTACTGAGCACCCACCTCTCTCGAGTAGCGATAAGCAGCTTGTGGACACAGCACCGCATCGCAGGATGTTCTGGTTCCACTCCTGGGACTCCTCTTGTTATCTTTGTGTGAACAACACACTCAAGTACTTCTCTATTTTCTCTTACAGAAAACGGAGGGAGCGTTCCAGGAAAATGTTGACAGATGAAAAGTGAAGGTGCTTAGAGGAGGCAGGCTGGCAGGCTGGGCCCCTGCAAAGACTTGAGAGGTAGAGGATAAGCCAGGAGGCGATGTCAGAGAGGCAGGGGGAGCGGAGGTGGCCGTGGAGGGCGATTAATTCTGCATGCAGTAAGCTAAGGTTTACTAGAAGCAAAACAAAACAATCTTAAAGAAAAGCACTATGTTGATATTTTTTTTAAATCGTAAATTGAAAAATCCATGATCTCTTATACCCTTCTGAACTCCCCCCCAAAAAAAATTCAGGCACCCCTTCAGTGTATGTATAGCACACTTTCACTCTGAGACGTCTCCCTCTCATCCCTTTACAGGTCAGATTCCTTTGGAAGAGCAAGGTAGAGAACTGCTAATAATAATCAGATTGCCTCGCGGTGTACTCCAAAATACTCTGTTTTTCGTTGTCCCAGTATTTTGCTACACCAATTAGTGGGAAGGAGAGGGAGGAAATGAAAAAGTATTTGTTGCAGACCTACGATATCCTGGTCTAGGCACTCAATGGACTTTCACTCCTCTGATTCAGAGATAACCCTATGAAGTATATGGTGCTATAATTTTGCAGATGAGGAAACTGATGCTCAGTAGGATTATTCTGTAAATCCCTGAGGATACCAGCTAGTAGGTACCTTCTCCTGGAATCAATGCAGATCGGACACTAAAGCCTTTTCTCTTTCTGCTTTGCTATACCTAAATGGGCCATGACTAGGATTATCCATTTTTCTCTTTCTCAGAGAAGCCCTGAATTTGTTATGGGGGACACCATGTCTTAAGTATTTTTGTATCCCCAATATCTTACATTATGGCAGACAGGTGTTTAATATGTGTTAATGAAAATATAGTTAAAAATAGGAAATTATCCTCAACTTCTTAAAAGAATCTAGAATGATAGAACATACAGTTAAGGGAATCTTAGTGTGTTAGCCCTTCACGTTATAGGTGAGGAAATCTCGAGGCTCACCATAATTGGGGAAAAGTAAATAAAAGACTAAAGGAAAAAAGGATTACCCTATGAAGACCTTAAAAGACAATGGAGTTTCTGCACTTGAGCTTCTAACTCGGCCCTGAGCGTCTTGGCAGCCAAACTAAAAAAGAGAGAGACAAGGAGCTAATAATTCCTTTTAATCATAAAGAAGGGATCTTAGCTTTTCCCAGCACTGGCTACTTTGAAAAAGAATTCTCACATGAATTTCTAGAATCTTCACTGATTATCTAACCTCAACAATTTATATAATAAGTACAACAGGGGCAAATTATACGCTCCAAAAAAATTTATAGTAAATATAACAACAGATTTCATAAAGGTAATTCTGTGAGGGTCCAAATGTATAATAATTAGACTTATTGATTTGTGTCATGTGTAACTGGATTATTGTGGAGTCTCAAAGAGTGATATAAATATACAAACAAACAAACAAAAATCATCCCTGAAGAACTTGGGGATGGCCCAAGGTTGCATATCTAGTTAATAACAAAGCTAGGGTGACACTCTAGATCTTCTGAGAAAATAATCACAAGAATATTTAGAAGGAACTGAAAACCCAGCAGTTTTCCCCTACCCCTGCCACGCTGTTTCTGCTTTTGCAGGGTTCTGTCTTAAGCTCTTCAGTACTTACAATAAATTCAGCTGAACTCGTTTCTTCGAAGAACTGAAGTTATTTGGTCCCAGTTCTGCAGGGGACAGATATCTTTCTTTCTGCAGGTGGAATTTAAGCTCTTTAGACAAGGTATCCTTTGTAGCACGTTGGAAAATATGGCGGGCAACAGCCAGCCACGTGTAGGAGCAACACGCTTCAGACTGTGAAGCCAAACATATCTCAGAACAGACGTTTGTTTCGTCATTACTAAAATTCCTCAAATATGTCTAATATCCACAAGGGAAAAGATATTCCTGTTGGAAATTACACTTCTTAGGAAAATAATTAGGATAGTCAACTTGTGCATCCACAGGGAAGATAGAGTATGTTTCATCATCCAGGACACATTTGTTGAACACCTTTTACACAATCCTTCTCTGTGGGGCATACAGATTAAGTGTAAGACGTTGCCCTGATCTCTGTGAGTTTGTATTTTATTTTAGTTGAAGGGACAAAGCTAAAATACACAAAATTCAGTGAGGAATAAATGCTTAGCTTAAAATGAGAGATGTAAGCATGGACTAGATAATTCAGAGAAAATTTCATGACAGCTAGGGGTAACTTGAGTCAGGTCCGAGTCACTGGTTAGGTTGGGTGAAGGGGGGAGAAGTGCTCTGGGGAGGAGGTCCCACACACAGAAGTAGGAAGGAGTGTAGCCTGGAAGGTGACAGTAAGAGAAGAGGGATGCTAGCAGGGTGGGAAAAAGCCAAGCAGAGGAGTTTGTAATTAATGCCCTGGGGAGCGTACAAGTTCTTGAGCAGCAGAATAAACTGACAAAGGCAGTTCCTGGGAAGAACAGAGAGGCAGAGCTGATGATGCAACAGTCCAGGATGAGGTGATAAAGGCCTGAACTAGAGTGGTGACGTTGGAATAGAGAGGAGTAGGTAAACCTGAGAAGAGTTAATGGAGTTATGAATTGGTTGGTAAAATACACTGAGTACCAAGGCCACCCTCTGCTGAGCCTGATTTGATCTTTCTCCCTTAACAGTATCTACGAATCATCAGTCTGAATACCGGTTTTTACTGTATGGTGTTGTAAATGTTGACTGTGTAGAAATGTGAATTAAATGTGTTTTGGCTCTGGAATATAACTTAAAAGTTGTTATAAGAATTAAATTCTTTACTATCAGCTTCCTTACTTGTCCTTGTCTCTCTTGCTTTAAAAATGGAGTACATAGTGCAAGGAGAAAAAAATAGTAATTTCTTGAATTAGAGTAACTCAAAGTCACACTTGCGTAGTAAATGATGAAGTAATGGGGTTGATTTCCATAAGCTGCTAGGAGACTTAGTGTCTTCCAGCCGGTTCATGCATGGTTGTGTTCAGAGACTGTTAGTGTCAATTTCCTCATTTAATAGATTAGGAGACTTAAGATTTGAGCAGTTAATGTGTAGATAATAACAGTAACACAGTGAGGTTGTCAGCTTCCTGTTGTGCATTTTAAGAGAACCTTTTGAAACAATGGATGTATGAGAAATGAAAGGATACTTACAAAGTTTCTAGTTGGAGATAGTAAAAAGGAAGAGACTGAAGAGGTAACCTTGAAGAAAGTATCTCTGTATTTTAAATAGTTATCTAGTTTTCACACTACTACAATGTTTATGAGTAATTTGAAAATAACACAGTGGAGAGTTGGAAAACAGTAGTGAAGTCCACTGGTTCTGAAAGTCAATGTATTTTATATTTTGTGAATGTAGTTACCTTCATTTCCACAAAATGCTAGTATGTTTTGAAGCACAGAGGGATGTTTGGAGAAAGGACACATAGTCTCTTAACCTTTCTAACACCTGTTGATTTCAAACAGGTTGGCAACTAATTTGTGAGAGAGGTGGTACATCCCGGAGTCTGAGTGTTTCAAGTTTCCGTTAAGGCACTGTTCCTTTACCATATGGTTGGCAGAAAATGGATTAACATACTTGAGAAATGAGAATCATGGTGCTGAAAAGGATTTAAGTAAATGTTAGGGCCTTATTTAAGTGTAAAATAATACACTGGCAGAGAGACAAGATTTAGTTAATGAGTAAACGTGGACATATGTTTACTATTGTGTTGGATAAAGTCTCTGTTTCTCTTTGTCAAAACTCGTCCTTTTTTCCTGCCTTATTACATAATCACTTTAATTTATTGCTTAATAACTATTAATTGAGGCCTAACATTTTATCTACAAAATAAAACAAAACCATTTTAATGGTATGAACATTGAAAACAGAAGATTTAGATCACAACTGTTCAGTGCTGCTTTACCGTTATTTCCTCGGATTATTGGGCAAGTTTCGCTTTTTGGCTTCTTTGACTGCCACATTACATTTTGCCTTGAAGCCATCCATTTTGCAGATATTGAATTTCTTTTGAGTACTATTTTTATACAATAAGCATCACCACACCTCTGGATCTTGATAGCATTGCAAAGGGAGGAGAAAGCAGCTTTGTGTTAGTAATTACCCAACATTGTCAGAAGCTGACTGCAGGCCTCTTTCTAGTGATAACAGAATAACCGCATAATGTAGCTTTATAGCACATGATTAATAGAAAATAATTACACGTCCTACAAAGGGATGCAATATTTCTTATAAATTGACTAGAATGGTTTCCTGTAGATTAAAGGACTCTTCATTATTTTATCAGTCCTCCTGAAGTACAGTCACTTGCCTATGTTAGCATTTCAGTTGATGTTAAGAGCCGAACAGGGTGAAGGATCCCAGATGGCAGACCTTCTTGTACCTGAGATCTTGTGTGCCATAAAGATGACAGGATGCTTCCGAACCTTTCAGAGATTTAGATGGCAGCCTGGTATGGTTTTGTCTCTTTATTTTTTGTTTATTAACAAGGTGAGGCTTGAGAGTTGTTTTTTTTTTTTTTAATGACCCACCTGTGACTGTTAGAACAATACTATAATTAGTATGTGGACTGCAAGACAACACTGTATGGATTGCATTACTTTCCACTGTAAGTAATATGTCATTCATAATCACATTTGTTGGGCGGCAAAGAAAGGCAGATTTTCTTCAGAAGGAAACCTTGTATGATGTTGAATCTTCAGGCTGAAGTTTAGAATACTGTACTCCAAGAAGCATTTCATTCCAATTTATAGGCTGCAAATGGTTTAATTGGGATTCATTTTGCTCAGGAGGCTCGTACAGAGCATGTAATGATAAAAGCAAAAGCTTCTGTGTTTGCAGTCTTCTCGACATACTCGCACGGTTGCAGTGTAAATCCATAAATTTGCCTACTAGATTTTTACCTCGCCATATTTTATCTTACCTCTTAATTCCACACAGGAGTATTATATGGAATTCTTTACATATGTAAAGCAATAAACACTCTGGTTTTTATTTTTACCCTTTTCTGATTTAAATCTGTAATATTTTATGAGGTGTGTATTTCATATGCTTTTCAATTATTTTAAATTAATTGAGTGAAGCGCTTGAGATTATTTCAGTCTAAAATTTTATTTTTTCCTAGAATGTTGCTTTTAAGGGATTTGTTTACAGCTGAATAGGCTCCTCCCTGCTGTTTACTACTGTACGTTCTATTTAACGAACCTTACCAGTTACCATCATGCAGAATTCTCTCAAGTGTGAAGTACATATGTCACTGGTCCATTGTTGAAGTGATTTGTCGGAAATCAGTTTCTTAAATTTGGATGTCGTGATCTTTTTGAGAACAATCATATGCCCTTAATTGAGAGTGCGGATTATGACTGAAGCAGACTATTATAAAGTGGTTTGTAATTTGAATCTAAACATTGAGACCCAGATGGAGGGCTATTGTCTGAAAGCAGGTTTACGTCATAATATGCCCTCTTACTGAATGTGTTCTGTGTGTAGCATTTGGGGGCCTACTTCCTTTACTCCTTCTAAACGATTGAAAAAATCTTAGATTGGCATTGGGTAAGAGCGTTGACACTCAGCCCTTACCCTCTTAACTATCCATTTGAAATCTTACAAGGTAGGCCTTTGGCCTCTGAAAGGTTAAATATATTTGTTTTGTTAAGCATTAGCGTCTACTTGTATTCATTGCCTTAAAAATGGAAAAGGGCAGTTTTATTAGGTACCTATTAGGATATAATGGTTGCTAATCATAGCTTTCAGTAAGTTGGTGTTTTCTTCTGATACATATATCCTGCATGGATTATAATCATCCTCACTGAGTACTGGGCATTAGACTGTTCTCCTTGGGTAGGTAGTTTTGTCCACTAAGTTTACACTATCAGGGAACTTTTAAACTTAAAGTCTGGAATCCACTGCCTCATAAGCCAGAGCTGTGCCCTCATTCAAATAGGAAGGGCATGATTAGCCTTTCCCCCTTTTCCTTCCACCTTATTCTTCTAATAAACCTAATTCTGATACATCCCACTATGAAAAATGTATAGATTTTAATCCTAAAATCTTTCTATTGGTAGACTTCATATCAATATACACATGCTAATGTTGCTACATTTGTATTGAAGAATTGTACGATTGTTTTTTTTTCTGATGGTCAGTAGCATACTAATCAATACAAATGTTAAGTCTGTGTGAGTGTTAACATTCCCTCCCCACATGTAACTCAATCTGCATATGCACATTTATCTATGACTCAGATGTTGGAATTGAATTACTTTTGGGATTGATTTTAAAAATTTATCTTATATGAAAAATTAAATTTGGGTCCTACAGTGCTTTTGCAGAGTATTGCTTTTGGAAGATATTACTCTTGAAACTTGTAATTCATTTTACTTTGTTTGTATCTCACTAAACATAAATAAATTTGAGATAAAAATACATTAGTCAATCTGGCAGGCATATGAGACCAGCTGCAGTGTGTTCGCAATGCCTAAAGCAGCAGTGTATCTGTCAGTGGAGGCAAAGGGGAGAAATGGAGGTACAGGTTTATCTCACGTTGCAAAGTACATGCAAAAATGACTCATCAATCACTCATTTTTACAGCTGTATTAATGTTTTGCCTTTATAACTCAAGATACTGTTATTTCCTATTGATCTGCCACTGTAAGGGTGAATCTAACACCATCTTTACATTCCTTCTACCCATCCTTTATCTAATGTAGTTTATGATCAATAAAAGGAACAATAAATGTCTCAGGGAAGCTTTTTAAAAGGAGCCCTTTTGTGAATCGTTTTGAAAAGAAAAAAATTTTTTTGCTGTTATTAGTATTTCCTTATTCTCTAATTGATCTGTTGAAAATGTCTATAGTCATATATTAGATTTTCTTAAGAGGGGGCAAACTCCTCATTCTAAGTCATTTTCAGTCATATGAGTTTACCTAGGAATTAAGTAGTTTATTGTGAAAAAATAATCCTATCCTTGCTAGATGATAAGCTTCTTGAAGGCAGAGATAGTATCCTAAGGATCTTGGCTGTAACCTTGTAGCCTCTGGCACTGGTGTTTGCAGTAGTAAACCCTGCCCCCAGGATGTGTGTGTGTGGGGGCGGGGGGCGGGAGGGGGGGAGAGAGAGAGAGAGAGAAGGGAAAGGGGCCCAGAGAGCTGTGCAGAGTTTCATTTGCTAGGTTCTTATCATAAGTGACTGTCTCTGTGTTCTACATGGAGTAATAAACAGGCTTTGTCTTATATGTTAATTTAAATCTTTGCCTAACAGCATTTTTAAAGTGTCTAGAAACAAAAAAGATTAAAATGTTTCAATTTGCAGCTCAAGCTCTTGTAACTTTATAAAAAGAAATAACATTTCTAAGAAGTTGCATACAAATGACATTGTACTTACACCAGTCTAAAGGTTAATATTGCATATTGTTTTCAATTAGGAATACAATAGATATGGCTGGTGGGTAGGAGAAATGAAGGGAGCCATTGGCTTGGTGCCGAAATCCTACATAATGGAGATGTATGATATTTGAGAGTCCTGGGTAAGTACATTTTAATCCAATATTCTGTAATAGCTCATATGTTCTCTTGGTCTCTATGTTAAGTCTTTGCTTTTTTAAAAGTCTGTAGTTTTCTGATAGCACAAAGATTATGCTCCCAAATCATCATCATCTTTTTTAAAAAAATCTGGCTTAATTTTAAAAATAAGTTCATTGAAAATAGATTATTTCAAGAAAATCCTCTTGATAATAACCAGCTGTTTTCCCAGACCTCCCCTTCTTTAGTAAAATACCACTTTTATGGCCTGTCTGAGGAGCTGAATTGGCAAAATGTTGAGTAAACATTCACTTTTCCTTGGCTAAAAATGTGATTTTTTTCTGAGCAGGGAAAAACCAACATTTCAACTGAAGAAAAAAATTAAAATGCAACTTTCCCTGTCTGGCTGCAGAAAAAGAAGATTCTTCTGTGAGTCTGCAGATGCTTTGGATTTAGAATCATCGTGAAAACATGAGTGACAGCTCATAACCTTTCCTTTTCTTGTTGAACATTGTCTGTCTTTGCTATTTTATACATTCATAATAATAGTCCTCTGTTGTGAAATTAAATGAAGGATATTAATGTAAATTAGATGCAAGCAGTAAAGTTATACCTGTTGGTATTTTGCAAGGAAATAATTGTAGTTTTTATTTACTTATTTGATTTGTGTGAAGAATTCAGCACTATTTTATATGTACCACATAGCCACTGCTACTTCCTGTATGAGTTGTAATTTCTCTTAATATTGGACATTGGTTATTTTTTTGGAATGTAATGTATAATTTCATAGAAATTTTAATTGAATATATGCAAGCTTTTGGTAGACGCTATCTAAAGAATGTGGCTTTGTTAAAACTTTGCAGGTGGTTTATCTTAGTATTTATTTTTCACACAACAGTAACATGTTTTCATGAAAGAATTATTACTGATTGGCAAATTTACTTTAGGTTACATATAGCCACAAAATAGAGAAGATGATAGAATTGCAGATGGTAGTGTGCTGTCACCTTCTGCCACTCATGTGCAGACCAGAATCATGGTTTGTGCAAAGCCCTTTATCAATAACAAATATCCTAGTTAGATGAGTGACTTGCTAATTTTCTACCATAGTTTTGTTTGAATTTAATAAAATAGAAAATTCATAAGAAACCCCATTCTGCCACTAATATAAAGACATAAAGAACCTCAATGTATTCCCAAAGTAAGAAGGCATAGCAGAGCACTCTTTTATCCTGCCGGATCATTACCGTGCTGTTAAAGCCCCACTACAAAACAGCAGACCTCCAGACTGGAGTCTCCTCCGCACATCTCAGAGCCATGAAAAGAAGAGGAAGGCTCAGAGAGGGGAGTGTGGAAATCGAGGTGGGCACAGGTACCAACAGGTGAGTGGGAGGGTATCATTAGCCTGACGCTGGAAGTATACGTTGTGCGCCTGAGCAAGATTTCTGGGATTATGTCATTACCTTTTCACGTATACTTGAAATCCAAGGTATTTTAAATGCCTACAAGGTACCAGTATGGCCTTAATATATATCAGAATGTACTGCTGTTTGGATAATATTTGGAGTAGATATAATCTAATAGTGAATCTTTGATTAGTAGGTACTACCTTTTTTGAACTGTTCAGATCTTTGCTTTATAAAGACTCTAACCATGCAAATGATCTGATAATATTTTAAAACCTCCATTATTTATATAAAACTATTTACAAGCAATATCTCAGAGTTTATGTTTTACCGTTGTCTCCTCAATACTGTGATCATCCTATTTCAAATGTAAAAAGAAATATTAATTTTAGAGATTGTGGGTAAACTCTAGTTTATATAAATTAGACATTGTCAAGTTAAAGCTTTCAGAAATTAATTTCTGCACTCGTTAATCTTTTCCTAATGTAAAGCCATTGGAATAGATTGAAATCATCTTGGCAAAAGTAAGACAACTGGAGATGAATTCAGTGGCCTGGTTTTCAAAGCCTGAGAGACTGAAAGGTAAAAAGCAGTTGTGAGTTTCCACTGAAAACGTAGACTTGGTGGAAACAGGTTTCGAGGTTCTGGTTTAAGGGAAGATGTTGATCCTGGGCCAGTAGATGGCAGCAGCTTTTCATTGCAGACTAGACCGCTTGGAACCCCTCCCCCACTCAGGCACAAAGTCACACAGAATGTGGTGCATTTAGAAGGTTTTTGCCTCTTTGTACAGTTAATCCAGGAGAGGGAGTCCTTTGCCAACTGATGACCAACGATTCAAAGCCCGATAGTCTCTCTCTGAATGGTGACAATACAGAAATAAAGTGTGACTTTTGTCCGGAGCTCCTCTGGCCTTTGTTCTTTTTTAACTTGAACATAGGTGGGAGATAAGAAAGGAAACAAAAGCTTTAAAATTGGAGTGGCAAGAGAAATAATCGTTATTTTCAATTCATGAGTCCTTTATATTCATTTAGTGAAATCATTTGTATACTACCAGGGAGAAAGTTTTCTTTACACCCTTGACAATATATCACACACTCTTCAAGATCATAATAATATCATTAATGTGAATTTAAACAAAATGGCTTGTTAGAAAATATGCTAATTGCTATGTTCTCATTATGTTTGCTTAGCCTTTATTTGTTTTTCTATGAACAGTTAGAGAGCTAATTTTTTTCAAAGGTGATTGTAAGTCATATTTTATATAGCATTTTGCTTGATTATTTGCTCTGTACTGAATTTGTACTCTATTGCCATTAGATCTTACAATAATGTTCCACTCTGCAAATTTTTAAGGTTCAAATAAAGTTTAATTGTTTGCAAACTGTTATGATGCTAATAATTCAACAGCCTGCTGTGTTACTAATGAAATTACTTTGTTATGATTAATTTGGAAAATAGTGTGTTGATTGTCGTAATTAAGCACAACAAGGTGAAGTAAATGATTCTAATGCCATCTGGCCTCCAAACTGAATGAAGAAATGAAATAGGGCTGTCATCTGAATTTATTCAAAGAAGTAAGGATAATAAAAATGACTCTCATTGCTATAGGATTTACACTTAACCGCTGCTCACTCCATCCTGTTTTTGCCACTTTGTTGCATATGACACTTTCTTTTATGAAAAAGAATGTTGTTTAGCTTAGCAGTTGTTTTGAATACTTTATATTATTTTAAGTTGATCATTTTTACCTTGTGCTAATTTAATTACAGATAATTACATAAAGTATCATAGGATCATAGAAAATCACTGTTCAGCCATCTGTAGATGAAATCTATATACATGGGGGGACTTGCTATTAGTGTACAAACGTGTTGTATAGCCTTCCATAAAGAGTTAGAGATTCCATTCAGTTGTTTCTAAAATGGTTCCAGTCAAGACACTCTCATAGTTCTTATGATTTCTACTTTTCCTATAATTTCTCCAGTCTAATCTATTACTCCTCACTTCATAGAGTCTGGCACCTTCCAGGGTCATGATGAAAAACAGAACCCAGAACTGAGTTATATCCAGAGATTCAGATTTGCAGTGCAGCCACTATCAAAATTTGCCCTAACATATGTGTGGTTTAAAAAGCTTGAACTTCATCAATGAGACTGAGTGAAGCATTGTGAGAATTTTTAGATCAAGTAAAGTACTTCTAAATTTCAGATAGATCAGCTGTTTCTATTTCAATTGTTGAGTGGAGTTATGGAGACAAACTGTGTAGAGATCACTTTTACTTCTCTTGAGTTCAGTAGATTCAAGAATATTGAAATGCAATCCATATGGTAAAGGAGGAGGTAGTAGAGATTAAAACGTAGTCAAACCACAGAAAACACAGCTTCTCTTGGAGATTGAAGGAATGTAATTAATATATATAACATAAAAACATTTGTTAAAATAGCCTAGTTTGTTAGTAAAGTCCTGACTATTCTGAAATACACAGAAACAAATAAGTGGTATATTATTAAAGTGTCTTTCTACAAACTTAACCTGCACTGAAATGCATAACTTCAACAGCTGAACCTCTGGATTGAGAACAAGGAATTTCTGGACATGGTCGGCTTCAGCCGACATTACAATGCACTGCCTTGTAGAACCTGTTAGAACCCTGATAGTGTAACCTTTTGCTGTGCTGAGATAAATACTTAGAAAATTATATGGATCACAGTAACATGGAATGCCATTTCATTAATGCGATGTTTGGGGGGCTTTTTCTTGTTTTCCCTGGTAGAATCTGCTCTGCCATTTCTTGGTCACAAACTTGTGATTTATTGCCTGCATGGTACTTCAGAGTATACGGTGTGTATCCAGTAAATATTTGTTAATTAACTGATTTGGCACCCCACAATATCTCAAGACCTGAGGTTTAAGAAGAAAAGAGCTTGGCTTCTATACCTGGTAGAGAAAATTCCTTTATCAGTTAGTACATTAGCTCTCTGACTGACTACATTCTCTTAGTCAAAAAATCACTCCCATTTACTGAGTCTTTAAAAGCAGTTTCGTTGTCAACAAGTGGGTTGGATGTGATTGTTGGTAACAGAATTGAGTGGAATTGTGAATAACAAGGCAGTTGAGTGTGGTAGCTAGTCTCTAGATATTTCCTCCTTTCCTTTTCTGTCTTCAGTGTTGTCACTCTTTCAAAGGCACGGGCAACTCAGGCAGCTTGAAGCAGGTGATCTGGTTTCACTTCCCAGGACTCCATCCCAATCACTGCTGCCCCACATTCCACCTGGGCCGGATCAGAGAAGGCTCCTGACCTGGGAAGCATTCTCCTTGTCACCTTGGATGGATCAAAAAGGAATTTCCGAAAGTGGGAAGTTTCATAGTTGTTGCCAAATCCAACCATAATTCATTTTTTGTCTTTTGTTTTTTAAACCTTTACTCCCTATTTCTTTAAAGTTGTGTGATTATGAGTGCTTTGAGACCCCAAGATGAACAGAACCATAAGTGCATACAACACAAAACGTTGTGAATATGTGCAAAGGTGTGAAAACAGAAATTGCCCCCAAAGCCCATCTCTTAACCGCTTTTCTTAATGTTGGCACCTTGGAAAGTGTTTCCCTAGGTTTCTCTCTTCTCTGTTTGCACTGTTTTCTTTTTCATTATCCATTACTCGGAGAGGTAACAGAGAACTTACCTGCTTTGTGTTTATTGGCCTCAACTTTGTAATATAAAAACATCACTCCTAGAGTAAAAGCAGGTGCCATTTTGTAGCTTGAGCAGCAATTTACCTCCTGTTTGAGGCAAGTGTCACACAGGTACTCTCAAAGGAGAGAATTAATGACACCAATGTATACCAATTAAAGATGACTGCGTCAGAGGAAGAGGAAATTCCAACAAATAAGCATATTCTCCTCCATTGCCTCGACTCCCAGCTCCCATGGGAGTCCATGTAGAAAACCTTGTGTACTTTACCTATCAGGTCAAAATGGTGGTAGCAATTTAAGACTAGTAATAGCAATAGCTAACGTGAACTGAATGTTTACTACTTGTCATGCTGGGCACTTCTCATTCAATCCTTCTAACAACCCTGTGAAGTAAGTTCATTCCCATTTTCCTGATTAGGAAACTGAGAGTATGTAATTTGCCCCAAGGTCCAGGAGTAATAAGTTGCCCAGCCTCCCTCCCTTGAATCAGCACCATTCTGCTCCCCAGTACTGGGACAAATTCAAACCAAATACTTAATTCTCTTCTTTGCACATAGTAGGCACTCAATAGAAGCTTATTGACCACTGATGATGGCACCATTCTTATAGAGTAGTCTGGAGCATGTGAAAAATGAATAGTTCAAAAACTGATAATCAGACAGCCAAATTTGCCTCATTTGGTAGTTAAAGTGGCCCACGGTGACTGTATCAAATCCAAAGCAGCTCGTTCCCAATGGAGAAGAAACTTTAACGCAGGAGCGTTTCTATTCATAAACTTCCAGTCTGGCTGAAAATAGGAAGTCTGTCAAGGCAGCAGAGAGTCGAGAGACGACACCAGGCCAAAGGAACCCTTTTCGAACGTCCTTTTCCCATCCTCTCCACTTCCTCAAAGTCAAGCCCGAGGGCACTGACCAGTCAGGGAAGCCTTGGCGGGGATTTTAAAGCTGGCCACTTCTGTCTCAAATAGTTTATAATTAGTTGTTTTTGGAGAGTGGGGCTTATATACACAGTTCTTTTTTAAAAAACCAGTTTTAAAGAATTATTATTAAACTGTTCAGCCCTTTGCAACCGGTGAGCAAACCTCATGATAAACCTTGTATAATTTTGTAACCAAGTATTGGCAATGTCTGGCGTAAGACTTCCTTGTTGAGTTTGAATTCGTTTAATGAGAACCTTATTGGACTATCTGGCACTTAAGTACAAGGTCTTATTCCTCCGGCACCTACTTGGCACTTTATACAGGGCTCTGTAATGAAATAATTCTGTTGTGTTTTTTGAACAAATTCTTTTCTTAAGTCTTTTTATATTTCAGTGATGGGAGGCTGGTGGGAGTGGAGAGAAGAGGAGATAAGCAAGAACTAACATTCATTATAGGGCTCTTGGATTTAGCCAGAGGAGGGGTAAGAGTGAGCCCTCTCATGGTCTAAAGTGCACCTGAAGTATTGGCTGTCTTACAGCCCAAAAGGAAAGGTGTCCTAAGCTCAATTTTCAAGGAGTGTCGTTCTGCGTAGTACTCTGAACTGCTTCCACGCCTGGTTCTAAGGGACACGGAGCGAAGGGCTTTGCATTGTCCTCATCTCCAGCTGCCCACCAAGTAGATCTCATTGGTGTCAAATAACCTGTCCGTCCAAATGGATACACAACTCCTCCCTAATTGCCGGGTGAGCACTCGTGGTCTGTAGAGGCCCTGTCCCTCGCTGCTTTCATCTCCATCCTCTGCTCTCCTCCTCCTTCTCAGGCTTTCCCAAGGAACGTCGCCCTGTGAGGCACAAGACTTAACTCTCATCACTCTGTGGAGTTACCAGCATCAGTGGTGCTCTGCTTTCTGTGAACCCAGCAAAAGCAAAGTCTAGAACTGGCTTTGTCCTGTTACATGCAGCCTGACTTGAGAAACTGAAGCGTAGCTATGTTGTGGGTGTGCACTGTTATCTGTCTGTCGCTTTGCTTCAGTTGGTCAGCAGGTTTGCTTTATTCTTTATTATCGTCTCAGGGCTTGCTATTTCTCTTCCTATCTAATTAAATGCTTCCATTTTGAATAATTACATTTAAGTGCCAACAGTGTGCTAGGGGCATTTCCAACAGAGAATTTGACACAGTCTTTCCCAAGCAGATTCGTAGTCTAAATTAAGTAGACAGGACATAAACTCAGGGAAGGAGTGCGGCCCAGGTAGCCCTCCCTTGTGCAGTTCTTAGCAGGTTGAACACCAGCAGTGTTGTAAGGCATGAAAAGAAAGGCCCTCTGATTTTGTTACGTCTGAACCTAGGAGGAACAAACTATGAATCCTTTCTCACATATGTGTTTTTTAATGTACAGAGGGGAGGGGAGGGGAGGTGCGAGTGTTTTAAGGTTGGTTCAGATGAAAAGACTGATTTTTGTGAAAATTTCTGAAATGTTTGTAGCTACTGAATTAAGTGTGAGGGAAACCAAAGAGCTGTTTGTGTAATGGGAACATCTTGTATAGAGTTGTTGCCAATTATGGTAAAACATAATTCTGGAAGCTGAGAGTGACTCTTACCCCTTTAGGAAAAAGGACTCTTTTCCTTCAGGTGCGGACGGAGTTGTTCCAGTGGTATTCAGCTGAGAGTGGGCAGGAGGAAGACCACTGGAGCTGGAGTCCATCAAAATTCTAGTTTCTGTTCTTTAATATGGTTTGCCTACTGTAGGATAAGTTTCCTTGCCTGCAAATATCAACAACCCTTGTTTTCTCAACCTCACAGAGTGTAGTGAGGTTCCAATGAGGTTATATTTGGAAGAGACTTGAAAAATCAACAACGGTGTTAAATATGGCTTTCCCGCGTGGAAGTAGGACAACTGAAATGAAACAATGCGTCAAAATAAAAATTTCTCCTTCACACCAAAAGCGAGCAAGGGAAAAAATTTAACACTCAGCTCCAGCTGAATACTGCTCGGGATAATGTGGTGAGCTGTTGATTTGTTCTTTTCTAATGAGAATTGATGTGAGTCATCCTAGAAGAGTTTGGGATTAAATTCTCCTATCATCTTCAACACATTTTTGAATCAAGCCATTGGTTTCCAAGATATGGTCACTTTCTGTTAATGGAGATTTTAACAGAGATGTTACTTCTGTCTGTAAAATTTCAACACAAACTTTTCTTTCGGTATCTAAAACCATCTATCTGAATTAGGTGAGTGTTGTGTGTAGTTGGTTGGACTTAGTTGAGAATTTTTTTGGTAACAGATACCTAAGGAAAATTTCTGTACAGGTTCCCTTTGACCAATATCTACTCCCTTTAAGAACTGTTTCCTCCAGATGGGTGTCTGTGATTGTTTGTGTGTGCATACACACTTTGTAGTTAAACATTTCCTTCAGATGCATATCTAGGAATAAGACAATTTTATTTGATCGAATTAGCCTTGTAATATTACGACTAATCTCGGTTTGTAGTTTGTGAAAATATGGGACTAGAAATAAGGGCAAACCAGAACCTCATTACATGTAACCTTAATGCTTTAATGTTATAACTTTAGGCAAAGCTAATAAAAAATGCAAAGGACTCTTAAATAATTTAAATTATCTAAAAAATTGAGCATATTCCTTCAAATAATAATGGCTTTCATGATCTGATTTTTTAAAAATTCATTTCTCATGTCTTGAATTACTTAGAAGTATAGATAATCAGAGTAAGTTTGAGTTTATTTAAGATTATTAAATATATTTGTTATCATACAGCGTCATTGAAGATTCCACTTTTTAGCCTAACAATTGTAATCGATAATGTTATGCAGCATATAATTCCAGTAACATGTTTGATAACGTCCTACAGTATAGAAGTAATTTTTAGCACTTCTCTTTAAAATAGTGCTCTGTCACGTGAGCCCTTGATTATTTAGAACCATTCATCAATTCTATTAACTTAAAAAATAATCATATTGTGTACCTGTTATTTGCTTTCTAAAAGAAAAGCTTCTCTGTCTTAAACTTTACCGAGAAATTATTCCTTTCCTAATGCATTTTTCATTACCACACTCTTTTGGTAAAGCAAAATAGTTAGGAATACAATTAACTGTACTAACTGTGAAGAAAGTGAAGATCTGTCCGTTCCTAAAACTCCTCCTCCTTTCCCAGATGATTGCAGTAGGGAATCTGGAGTTCTAAATGCAACGTCCTTTGCTTCCTCTGATGCTGTGCTTTATAGCAATAAATACTCTATATTGATTACTACTTAATTCTAATGGAAGTATACTAAGGCTGGAAACACATTATAGCTTAGCGTTTAGTGCCTTAATTTTTAAACAGTTTTTAAATTTTAAAAATTGATAGAATTGCCCCGAATATGCTTCTGTTATTGGATCCATACCAGGCTATAAAGTTATTCTCATTTCATGTCTTTTCTAAAGATCATTTTATTCACAATGTATTTTTCCTGGCACTTCATTGCTATTTTTGCATAACTGAAAATCTGTCATTTCCATTTTAGCTCAGTTTGGAAATGTGAAAACCACATCAGAGCAACACATAAAAGATTAGTATAGAAGCACAAAAAATTAATGGGAGAGAGCCATGTAGAGATTTTAAATTTAGTCAAATTATTCAAGAGTGCAATTTTAATCCATTAATCTGGTTTGAGACTGCGTAAGAGAAATATTTCTCTCTAAAGGAGGTTTTTCTCTTTCAAAACATATTGAGAAAAGAACCCTTGTCTCTGAAACAAATACTGGGTTTGGCGGGGGGGGAGGGACGGGGGGGCGGGGGGGGTTGAAGAAAAGAATGAAGCAAGAGCTTTCCTAATACTCTGCTGTAATTTATTCTTAGTCAAAAACAGATTGGCATTTACACACCAGGTATTAAAAGCTAGTTGTAGTCATTAAACGTGGTCTCTCTAATACTGTGTATTATGATATTCAATACATTTATTTTCAAGCTATTTTTGGGCCAAGAGGGAAGTTATTTTCCTTATGAAGGGAATTCTGTATTTTACTTCACTATTTGTAGTTTAGTCTTTTTTCTTTTTTTTTGTAAATATGAAACAGAGGAGGGGAGAATGGGAGCTGGTTGTTTCTTTGAGTCCTGATACAGTCCATCTTCTTAATGAACCTGCTGCGGTACCCAGAGAACAGCTCCCTGCAAATAAACATGCTAGGAGTGATTTAGCCACAATGTCCAGACTGTGTAAACATCTAATTATTACAATAAAATTGTCAATAAATTTACATTACTGCTCCCTTTTCAAACGTTAACCAACTTTTTCTTTGCTTGATAAAAGAGCATAAATTGTATTTTTATGTGTTGGTGTTTTTGTTTTCATTACGCTTCTTGCTGTACTCTAGACAAAAGACCTCAAGCCTTAATGCCCTGAGTTATTCCTGGATGAAGACAACTCCTACAGTTGTTTATTAATGCAATGTGCTGTGTTTCCTTTCACAGGGAGATGGCCTCGGAGCCATCACAATCCGATCTTTAGTCACGGCATCTTTAAAAAAGCCATAAAGCTGGTATTGTAATCCCTGCAGCTTTAAGAGAGACACAAAGAATTAAGGCCTCTTATAATCCACTATTAGAATGGGAATTTAAGTTACATTAGAAGCAAAAGATAAAATGGTAAAATGCAATAATTTCCTTTAACAAAGATTACGTCCAGTTTTCAGAATTATGATATCATGTTGAACATAATTGTGGAACAGCCCCCCCCACCCCGTATTTCTTATGTAACTGGTACATTAACATTAGAAAAGCAGAGTGATATTGAATTCTAATGAGGTCTGGCCTATATGCTCTGCAAGGAGAAGAATGAGGATAATTCATTTGTATTCTACAAAGCGCTCGGAAATCCACGCGCATCCCTGTGGCTTCAGCGCGTGGTGCTGATCATCTGTTCCTGCTTGGGGTGGGGGGGAGCATTCATTGCTTTGAACAGCATCTGAGCTGGGGGAAATAGCTAACCACTTTCCTGCTAGCTGTTGTTTCCTAATGACTATTTAATATGGTTGCTCTATATATGCCTTGGCTTTACCTGTTCTCTTCAAGGATCTTAAAAATTGTGATGCTTATGGTGGTGACAATGCACCTCTATAAAAGCCAAACAAAGAAAATGGAGTGAAATTCAGTAGGGTAAATGTGATTTCACTATCCTCAGTAAACATGTCAGTTTTAAGTAAACAATGAGATGACAGTGAGGTATTCGTTCATTAAAAAAAATCTGAAAAATGCTCCCTTTGATCTGATATTGGCTGTTCAGGAAAAACTGCATTCATTTGTGACTCTTGCTGACATTCAGTGAAAACAGCCCGTTTTGGAAAGTTATATTTAGCAAAACCAAGGAATGAAAGGTTTTAGCAAATTGCCACGTAAAATGATCTGCACAAAAAGGCGTTGGGGAAGTGAGCTAAGGCCTGTGCCAAACAGATGGCACCCCCTGCTGTGTTTTTGATTGAAAAAGAAAGGTAACATTTGCAGCCACGTCAAAGAGACAGTGATCAGCTAAACAAATTGGTCTCCGAAGTACCCTATCGCTGGAGCAAACCCCGCTGCAGGGTACAAGTGAGGCTGTATTTCAAAATAATGCTACGTTTGCGTCTTTCCTAAGTGAGGGGATATGTCCCCCTTTCACGCGGCAAAGGGAAGATGAGGTCTTTGTTGAAGTCGACTGCGGCATTATCTGCAGAATAAGCAGTAGAACTCAGGAGCACAACTGCCTGTGTGCTTGATCACCACCAGCGCTCGCAGATAATATTTGGGCAGACCCCGGCAGCTTATTGTATGTTGTTCGCTCTTCTGTGTGAGCTCTCCGGAGTTTACAGAGAAGAAATTGGTGTGCAGCTTCCAAAAAAACAAAAACAAAAACATGAAAACACCACCAAATCATCAGAAAGGCACAACTGACGGAGAAGGAAGAAGAAGAGATGGTCGGAAAAACTCTCCTTGCACTGAATTCACTTCCAAAATACAAACATCACAAATGGCAAAGAGCGTGTCAGTGAGCAAGTGTGAGTGTATGTGAGGGAGGGGGGAGATTTTTTTTTTTTGGCTCATCTCAGCTGGCAGCCTTATTCCGCTTCAGTAAAGACAAGGTACAGAAATGTCCTTTGGGTGACATTCAAAACTCGATATAAATCCTCTGCTTTATGAGATTGCAGTGCAATAAATTACTTAGCCTAATTGTAGATGTAATGAATTACCATAATTAGTCATGGGCTACATTAAATTAATCAGCATGGTACATTATTTTGCTAAATTACATCTTTGCCTTCCAAAGCCACCAGTGCAGTAATCAGTGTTTTTTGCAAGAGGGGAATGATGCTATAATGAGAAGCCTTTCTGCTCCTAGAACAGTGACAGGATATGAATTTTGATGGGAGACAGGAAGGTTTGGAAACACTGGAGTTTCAACTTGTGCCTGAAGTGTCTTTGGTTGTTAATGATACCCCAGTCCTCCTACAGGGGAGCAGTGGGCTGTGTCTTACGAAGGTTGTGGAAGATTCCCCCCACAGGGGAAGAAAAACACTTAGATGGTGCTTTAAGGCAAATAATATAGCTGACACAACAAGTCACAAAGCAGTGGGGTGGCAGGAAGATAATGTCTTTGAAAATATTAATAGATTTAGAATGTTCTTTTACATTGGTTGATGAGATTTATAGTTACCAGGTATTTTTTTATGATGATTATTATTATTCATACCGTTTGGATCCGAGATAAAGCCTGTAGCTATTCTCGTTTTTTACTTAAACCTCCAGCTGTTCAAAATCTTGCTTCTGCTTCTCAGTGGGTGATCTGGAGGCAGCCCACATATGATCTAAATATTATTCACTATTCAGGAAAATGTCGGGCAGTCCTGGAGTTCACAGACCCATATTTCTGGGGCTATAGGTGCCTGCTTTAGTAGACGGCCTTTTTTTTTTTTTTAACAGAGGGGCTGGGGGCCTTCTGCCAGGCAAACCACAGAAAATAAGAGATCCTTCACCCTTTTAACTCTTCCCCGTGTTAACTCTTTGTGTGAAATATCTCTGTAAGCTCCACTCTTTGGAAAAGCAGTGCTTGTTCTCCACTCGGTTGCCTGATCCTTTGCCATCATGTATTGTTATGAAAGAGAGTTTCCGCAATAACGTTGTCTTGATTCCAGAACAAGTTCTTTTGGGTTTTTCTAATATTTTCGAGAGTCTCTCGGCTTATTTTAGGAGAAGAACTGTTCCCGACCTGCTCATCTGTGTAATGAAAATTCGAGTAGGGCTCTCAGGACCCCTTCAGTGTTTCTGTTTATGTGCTTGTCTGCTTATACCAAAGGAAAACGAGGTATCAACCCGTTTGGAAGTGGTTTTACAGTGGAACGGTATGGAGAATGACTATGATATGAACACAATCTTTAAATGGTGGAAGTGAATTAAAATCTAATATCCAAAGAAGTATACAAATAAAGCTTGGTCACAGCTGTAGAAAAATGCATAGGGATGCAGAAAAGCCCTGTATTGTAATTTGTGTTTTTGTCCTGGTGGGAACCCATTTAATTAGTGCAAGAAGGTATTGAATTTTAGCTTATCATGCATATTGTTTTCCAGCTGTACTGAAGATTGCCAAGTTTCTAATGGCCTGACCCTGTTCTGTAAATCAGCAGTAAATTGCGGCATTTACACCGAGTGAAGGCAAAGGGCTCATTCTGTTGGGTTTGTGCTGTCACAGGAACCTGGGCTAAGGGATTAATGGGCTGATGTTAAACATCTGTCCCCTGTCTTTGGGGGGACGTAAACACACAAAGAGGGAATCTAATGCCATCTACTAAAAGATCTTCAATGAGAGGAAGCCCTTGCTAACATTTCCATCCAGTGGCACCTTAGACACATTGCCTCTTTATGCTAAAACCCCACAGCACTAAGGGCCCTATAAATAGTCTCCATGTGACAGCTCGGAGAAGAAGAGAGGTTTCCTCCAGACATTAGTTGTGCTAAAAGATTCATCATTACCTGCAGTCATGAAATAAATCTTTGATACTTACAACTATAATATCCATGCTCTACGTTTTATTGCAGATATAGGTAGACAGTCATTATTTCTGACACTTTCTCAGCATTACAAGGAGTACTCTAGGGGAAAAACTAGTGTACAGTGTTACAGAAATAGATTGATATAACCACATGGAAACCAGTTACTTTACTGAGCTATTGTAACCAATACAATATTCCCTTAATGATATTAAACAGTCACATAGATTCCAAATTCAATGTAAGACTCCTATCTAAAAACAACCTCAGTTATCCACAAATTAAGTTGCCAAGAGGGAAATTTATTTATTTTCTTACATCATATGGTAGTTTATAAGAAATATATTCCTGAATGAGAATGGATTTTTTTTTTAGAGTTAAAGTTTATTATTATTTAGGGGACATTAAAACAAGACAATGGTCAACAACAAGCACTTTATAGCACTTGTGGGACATTAGAAATCAGTACGCTGAGAAGGCTCCTGTTAAGCGGACTTG
Source organism: Equus quagga (assembly GCF_021613505.1). Taxonomy (NCBI): domain Eukaryota; kingdom Metazoa; phylum Chordata; class Mammalia; order Perissodactyla; family Equidae; genus Equus; species Equus quagga. Next base: position 82,602,221 of record NC_060274.1, on the reverse strand, counting down.
GAGTGGTTACCGTACAGTAGATACGGGTGTCGCATAAATTGCAATAACGTGATATATCGTATGGAAGAGGTGTTAAAGTTGTCTTTGGCCATGAGCTATTTAAGAGAGAGGCTCTTGCATGCGGTTTTTTGAGCCCAACAAGTGAGTTATGGAATCCTGTAAGAGTCCCTCTTTAGCTGTAAGTCACTGCTTTTCGCGAGGGTGCCCCACTTTTCAAAATTCCTGCAGTAGCAGTAAGGGCGGGATTTCAACTTCCCTTTTAGTTTCAGCCTACATCCCTTCCTTCCCTCATTTTCAGTGATGCTGTTAGGAGACCAGAGGCTAAAATGATGGCGTGCCACTGCTTTGTGGGGAGAGGATTGGCCTTAATCAAGATTTCTGTGGTTGAGGTGGTATGATTGGGACAAGCACTGTGATTACTGCTAGGGCAGCAATCTCATGGTACCCTGCAGTCACCAACTTGGCACTTGTTCCACCACTGCAGATCTGGAAGGCCATCTGGCACGCCTGGGGAGCACCTGCTTTCACAGACCAGCCCCTGGATCACTGAATTCAACTAGTAGTAGCCACTTCTGGAAAGAGTCATCAATTCAAAAGGAATCTTTGTGTTTGCATATTTAAAGCCAAGATAATTATTGGTAGACTCTGCATAACAAATGTAATTTCAATTAGACTCTTTTTCTAAATTAAAACTATTGCTTGTGTGTAATGAGGAATCCTAGTTTTTTTAAGTTCACTTTTAATGTTTTTATTCTAGGAACATTAAGAGCATTGAACAAGAGATTGTCCAATTACTATATAATGTTAACAAATATGCCGAATCCTTCATTTCAGTGGAAGCAAATGAAGCTAGTGGAGCAGGGCTGTGCAAGCTGATTGTCACAGAGGTTTTCAGCACCAAACTAGATGGGACAATATTTGAAATTGTATGGCTACAGAATGGAGTTTGCGTTTTAAAGGTAAGTTGCAAGAGGTTGTCAAACACTTCTTCATGGCTTAATATCTATAACATTTGATAACGTTGTGCTTCTTGTGTTGAAATACTGTTGAAACTTCTCTGCGCATTGTGTTGTTTGTGCCGTCAAATCGATTCTGACTCCTAGCAAGCCTGTGGACAGCAGAGCAGAACCCTGCTCTTTCTCACCATCCTCTCACCTTCTGGCGCTGGATCAGATGATGCTCTGCTGCTGTTCATAGGGTTTTCATGGCTAATATTTTCGGAAGTGGGTAGCCAGGTCCTTCGTCCTAGTCTGTCTTGGTCTTGAAGAGCCTCTGAAACATCCATCATGGGTGACCCTGCTGGTATTTGAAATACTGGTGGCAGAGCTTTCAGCATCACAGCCACATGTAGCTGCCACAATATGACAACCGACAGACGGATGGTGTGGTTCCCTGACTGGGAAACGAACTCGGGCCACAGCAGCAAGAGCACCAAATGTTAACCATTAGTTCACCAGGGCTGGCTACCCACGTTTAGACAATTGAATAACATTAAAAACATGATAGAGCCTTCTAATGGTATATAAAAAGATTGATTGCACCAAAAAAAATTTGTCATGGTACACAGGATCATTTTAGTATTCTCAGATAGATTGCAAAAAGACGGAATTGAACAGAAAAGTCAAACTTGAGATCCTTGTTTGCTTGCCTTGCTGACTGGTTTCTGTGGCTCTCACAGCCTGGGAACTCATCACCAGCACACAGTCTGGCAGTTGGGGCTGTCATTGTTGTTAATGAAGAGAAGTTTGTTTTTGTTTTGTTTTGTTTTGTTGCTGGCATCATGGATTAAACAGTTAGACACAGTGAATATCCGTATGTATTCTCTCCATCTGATATTGTATCATCGGCCTCAGGCCTCTCCATAGCATTGCTCCTTTGTATCTGAGAAACAATTAAAAAAATCACCTGCTAAAATGGATATTGGATGTTCACTTCCTATTTTCTAAAAGCAGGTTGGCTATTTTGCCCTTGAGCCTTAAGAAATGTTGCTGATTGGCTGTTTGTTATTTTTTAATAATATATGGCATGTATTCAAGTAAGCATTCCGATGACCTCGACAATAAAATGTGATTCTTGGCTGCAAGGTCTGTTGGGGGATGGCAGGCTGCCAGCCACTCATACATCATTTACAGGTGGCTGTTTCTGACAGGCCGGTGTTAGTTATTGTAAATGAGTGACAGTCCCTATAACTCACCTGCAAGCCTTACTCTGCTGGCCCAGGGCTTCGGAGATCCCCCCGGCCCCTTCACCACACGTGCTCCTCCCTCTCGAAGCCCCACACGCGCGAACCCTCCCGTGCATGCTGCTGCCTGCACGGGCTCATCAGTACGTGGAGCTACCTTGTATGTGATTGACGATAATTAGGTTTCAACTGCCTTCTGATGCAGAAATACACACCATTACAGCACGGCCAATTCTGCTCCTGCAATCTTACCTCTGAAAGGGTATTGATTCAGTCTTTCACATTTTTAAAAGGTCATGGCAATAATTCCATCTGAACTGTGCTAAGTGAAAATAGTTTGTAGAAATAATATGGTTGCTTCTTAGTTCCATTGTAATTGAAAGCCACAATAGCTTGTTTTTTTAGTATATTTTAATTACATGTGTCTCTTTGCCCCATCTTACCCCGATGAAGTGTTTGTAAAGTTATAAAGCAGGCAGCCCTCTGTGTTCATGTCTTCTGACTTTTTGGCAAAGAGGACTTTTTTATTTTCCTCCTGTGTAAGGTGAGACCTAACCAAACACTCGAATCACACTGCCTTATTAATTTAAGAATTAAAAAGAGAAGACTTGAACCTTTTCCCTGTCACTGTCGTCTTCCTGCCTGTTTTAATAAGATTAGAATATATTGGCTTTGGTAAACAGGATACTAAATTTGCTTACTTTCTGCACATTTTCATTGTAGCTAAATAGCCCTTTCTGGGTTGACCGAAAAATATTATTCTCAATAGTTATTGGACAATAATAAAACAAGTTCGTTATGAGAGTACATGGCGCCTGCAGTATCACCGCCCTAGCAGGTGACAGGAAACTGTGAATGATATCACATAAATGACCGGAATACTCAGACTGCAGTTTGAGACTTTTTCCTATGTCTTCAGCTTTTCCGAGGGAAAAGAGTTTTAAAGTGCTTGAATTGCATGTTTTCGGAAAGTGGGTGATCAGATTTTATGCTCTGAGCCACTCTGTATATCTCTCCCAGTTAGAGGCAGAAAAAAAAAAAATCTCAGCTGTTTCTAGTCTCAAAAATGAGCCTGTCATTGTACTTGCAAACTGAGGGGCCTATTCTCAGCCAGAGCATGGGGATTTACGCACATAATTACCGTTAATGCTAATGGCATTTATGTCTGTACAGCCCCACACATCAAGATGAGAATATATTTCCATGTCTTCACGCTGTGAAAGTCCATTTAATATCATTCATTTTACAACTTATTTTTTAAGATGATGTCCATATTCTGTCATGGCGTACATATGCCTAGTTAAGAGTAAATGTGGGAAATATTGGGAAGGGATGTGATAGCTAAACTTGTTCGTGTAGATGAAATATTACTGAACTCAAATCCATTCATACTCTTTAAACACAACGCTCTATTCGGCTTTGAAACTGCTGGCACACTTTTCATAGTGTTATAAATTTGTCAGCCTAATGGGACATTTTGTAGATGTTTTCCTTCTTAAGTGCTTTAACAGGAGTAGGTATTGCATTGATCCAAAAATTCAGCTCAGCGTTTCATTTCTTAGAGATGAGAATCATACATTTAATGTCTCATCAGAAATTAAATGGTGGATGGTGCCCTTCATCTCGTCAAGGAAAGAAAATGTGCTCCCCACTGAACTCTGCTCTCTTCTGGCCTTTGCGAACGTCGCAAGAGCAGGGCATGGTTTGCAGTTGGAAACATCAGTGATCATCAGAATCTGAGGTTGTTCCATCTCTTCATTGATTACATGAATGTCTCTATGCATCAGGCCCGATAGCCTATTGAAAGGCACCTTCACATCTATGCTGGCCAGGCAATTCAGATCCAGGTCTTGATTTATATCTCCTGGGACTTTGACCATTAAAGGAAAATAATGGATCTATCTCACCTATCCAATCTCTGAAGCCCTTATCTTCAAGCTAACCCAGAGCGAAGGGTTCCATGTTTAAAGCATGGAAATAAGAAGGGGACAGGCGTGCAGAAGACCTTCTGAGAGTGCTCTTGGGGTCTTCCCCGTAGGTATACAGCTCCTCTGGGGGAAAGAGGAGAGCTTCACAACAGAGCTCAGAAGGCTGCTCAAAGGAATGAGGTCACTTTTGAATGAGCTAAAGATGGCCAACTATGCCCAGCTGGGTGACCTCAGGCAAGCCACTGGACCTCTCTGAGCCGGTTCCTCATTGATAAGATTGAGATAAGATTGAGCAGAATGAATACCGAGTGTTTGACCTTCTTGAAATTTTATAATCAGTGTCATGTTGTATTTGGCTTTTGTAAATATTGGGACTATGGTGAGTTACAATTAATAACCAGGAAATACTGGTTTCTGAAGGATTATGCAGATGAGGAGGTGGAACTCCAGAATATTAGATGCCTTGCCACAATACACTGGTGGTACAGATCAGATACAGTCCCAGAGTCTAATTCTCAAGTCCACACCCATCCTGATAGATGATTGCTTTAGGGCATTCACTTTGGTGACTTGACTATTAACAGCCTGACTGCTGAAGCTGCTGTCAGTGGCACTGACATTAAATCCCCAGGGGCAGAAGGCGGTGGGCCCTTAGTGAGGAAACCATCCCAACACTGCCATCTTCCCTGCATGACCAAACTGGCAGGCATGTGTTGCTTTACCTCGTCAATCACCAACATTCTCTGGGCTTTTCCCTCATAAGATCACCATTTCCTCAATCACACTGATCATAGAATTCTTTTAGCCCCAAAAACATTGGCCTCCAAATTCCTTGATTCTAGTAGCGTTTTGTTTTTATCCAGTGCCCTGGAGACGTGCTTTGTCCGTCCATGGCTCCTTCTACTCCACACGTATTACAGGTGTTTTTGAAAAGTCCATTATTCCACTTTAATCATGTGGACTCGCTTATTCTCATTTTTAGAAATAGGGCTTCTTTAGTGTTAATTCAGTGCTTCTTGGGCAGCTGCTATGAATCAGCACTGGGCAAGGACCTGGTGACAGAGCTGAGCGAAACACTGTCTGTGACTTCTAGGGCTTGAGTAGTTAACATTTGTAAAGTGTTTAACAGTTTCAAAGGACTTTCACAAACATTTTCTCTAGTGCTTTCCATGGCAACTTGGAGAGGTGAGCCCAGCACATGATGTGATTATTTCCATTTCAGAGAGTGATGGAGACGGAAAGACTCAACAGGTTGCTCAAGGTCCCATGGGTTAGAAGCGCTGAGGATGCCTCAGACTCAAGTCTTCACACTACAGACCTCTTACCTATGCCCCAGGCGCCTACTCAGAACCACAAGTCAAGACAATGGTATTCCTGGAAAACCCTTTTCAGTGTGTTACCTGTTTCTGAGATGCAACTGACACTCTGTGGGTCAGAGGGGCTGGTGAGGTTTTTAACCCAAGTCTATGCCTTATTGTTGGATTCGTGCCTCCTTCAGGTGCTAAGGCAAGGGCAGCCCATCCACTCTAGAAGTTTCCAATCTCACAGCAGTGTACTTTTCTGAGCTTATACCGTTGAAAAATATCAAGGTCGGAACATGATTGAAGAATCTTCTTCCTCTCTTTTAAGTCGCTGCGCTTGTATGATATTGTTTTCCACTAAAGAAGGTTCTCTTAAAAATGAGGTTGAGATCCCTAAAGAAATTGCTTCAATCAGCAGCAGGGCTTAATGACTGTTAATGGGAAGTGGAGATAGGATAGTAACTGTTACTTTGATTAATAAGAGAACTGCAGAGAATTTAAATTGTGCCACTGATGGATTATTTTCTTCAAGCTTGATAAGCACTTCTCATTTGTTCTTAAATTTGGTCAATACTGTTAAAGGCAGCAAAATGAAGTATAATTAATTCTATTACTGCTTCTCAGACCAAGTGTTACTAAGAAACAGATTATGATGCAGACGACAGGAGAAGTCACGGTGCTGACAGTTTGATGCTTTGAATACCTGTCACTGCTTGTTAGCCTGAAAGAATGAAGGAAACATTTCCGTATCCTGATTTTGAGATAACCTAAAACTGTTTATTCCTCTGTGTGTGTTCCACCAACCTAATACAGGGACTGTCAGTAAGATGATCAACTGACACTAAAATTATCCTGCTTTGGAAGCATAGAGAGTAAATAAAGGATTGAGATAATACATCAGTTAAAATGTTAAGAGCTGGATGCTCATTTTGAATTAATCACTAAGAAAATGGGATATTGATTTGATGTTGAAAGCAAGCTTTATGTATTTCCTCTTTTTCAAAAATTCTGCCCCGTACTATGAACTATGCTTTTCTTTACCTTTGCTATTAATTTTTTTCAGAACTGTTGATGAGCAGATGGCATTTAGAGAAAGGATACTTTAGTAGACATTTTCTTGACTCTGAGTACTAATGCCTAGGATGGCACAAAATTACACCTACATCTTCCCTAGTTTTCTGAAAACAGCATGATGCAGCAGTGTTTTCTGAATAGCTTTTATTTCCTTGATCCTCTTTTAGTCTATTTCTATCTATTTATTTAAGGGACACAAATCACATTATAAGTCATGCTAGAAGTCGTTCCTGAATGTGATTGATATATACAAGGTCTTACCTGCTGGTTCTCAGCTTCTTAATTCAGTGGTTCTCAGCCTTGCAGTTCATTCTCCAGGGCATCTCTGGTTAATTCACGGAGTGCTTCTAAGCCTTCAAATGAAAATAAATTAATTCCACTTTCTATTTTTGTTTAAAGAAAATATGCAATGTGTGAGTCCTGTTTCAAAGAACCCACCAAGTAACAGCAGGCTTTTACAACCTCAGAAAGACTGGGAATCAGCCTCCCATTGAACATGTGTCCTTCTGTATACCATTTCTATTTCCAAGTCTTGTGCTTCTTCCAAAGTATATAAAGTTACTGGGTGAGTAATCATGGATTAAGATAAAACCTAAGTGTGGTGGGCTCATAGTGCAGTTATAAAGTTTCTCTGAAGTTCTAATTCCGTTATTAAAAATGTAAACCTTATCTATTATGAATTGCGGACTAATTCTCTTGCCCAGATGTCCCATAAACATAATTTCCAAAGATGGGAGAATTAGAGAAAGTACATTTCAGACCAGAATGTGAAAGTCATGCCATTCTAGAAGCCGTTGGCTGGAGAGCTTATCTTTGGAGACAGAGCACAGTGTGTGAGAAAGAGCCGGGGCCAGCAGGTTGTGAGAAGCCCAGATTCTGGGTCTCCTCTGCCGCTGCAAAGCGCCAAGGACTTTGGACGAGTGTCTTAATCCCCCTGGGCCTAAGTTCTCTCCTCTGTGAGGTGGTTGGCTCAACCAATCTCCAACATCCTTTCACCCTTGAAAATGCTGGTCTTTGAGTAAAGCTCAAGCATAAGATGTTTCAATGAGCCTTTTAAAACTGTTGGCTCAGAATGATGTGGTACAGATACTAGAAATATCCACTGTGCTTTGTGCTCATGATCTCTTAAGATGGATAATTCACCGCCAAAGGAGAATGGCCCCCGCCACAGACCAGGCCCTGTGTTCTGTACTGGAGCGAGAATGGAGAGTCAGCCTGGCTTGTCTCTGCCCTCAAGGAGCTTACATGCTGGTGGGGAGGCAGGTGAAAAGCAAGTGCACAAACCATGAAGTAAGAAAGACATTCTTTCAGTGAGTGCGTTGAAGAGATGCAAACTGGGAAATGTCTGCGTGATAAAATGGGGTCAGAGGAGGCTCTCCGGCAGGGGAAAAGAGAGTGAGAAGACTGAGCCGCGGTGGAGGGGTGACGGGAAACATGGAAGGTACAGTTCAGCCTGCTTGCCTGAGTGATTAAGGCAGAAAGAAGCAGGGCGCTCACCTGCGTCAGCTCAATGCCTTGTCTGAGTTTTCTTTTTTATTATGTGTACTTTGCAAGGTGTTGTTAATTCAAGAAAAAACAAGCAGAGAAAAGATTGTTTCCAGTGCTTTTTATCCAGTCATGCTCACCTCTAGCAACTCAAATAATTTTGACTTTCGTTTTCCAGATTTCTGCAGACAATTCAAGTCTAACAACTTTGAGTGGGGTCATTTCCATTCATACTGTATCTCTGCGTTTGCCCATAGAATTTGGTACAACTTACGACTTTAGAATTACTGTGTAATGCTCAGAGGTGTGAAACGCCATTTCGAGTAATGGCTTTCTTTAGTTAATATAGATAAATATTGATGGCAGGCAGCAGTAAAACAAGTCATTAAATTCTTCAGTGCAAGTGTGTCCCACACATTGCTGCAAGCTACAGAAATCACGCGAGGCTGGAGAAAACCACTGCATATGATTAGAGAGTGCTTACATTCCCGGCTTCCTCGTTCCGAATTGGAAAGCAAAGGAGTGCGGGTGAGGTGCGGCCAGTGAGAGACGGGGAATTAGGGCTGGTTCTATCCACTGCTCTTTCTGCTTCCACCCTAATGAATTCCTGGGTGAGCCAGAAACCTTTGAAAAATGGCAATTGGTAACAAAGGGGAGCTCTGAAAACAAAGAAACTTTAAATCTAAACTAGTAACTATAAAACCACCTCAAGATTTGGAGGGATGATAAACCCCCTCCTCTGCTGCTGTGGGGATTCTTGACTTCAGTGCCTTTGTGGCGATGTGGAACTTGACTTGGGTCACATATGAGGGGGTGGAGGGGCTGGCTTATGGGGCCAGATAACATGTCTGTTGCTTGATTCCTAGCATGAAAAATGAAAGGAACTGATTCCTCATTTTATAAGAAACATCCTCAAGGATTCCAGCCTGGTATAGGCTCCACAGTGCGGGGTATGCTATCTTCAAGGTGTTTTTAATGGGCCCTGGGTTGTCAAAAACACCGCTCTGGTAATGAGGCTGAGCCCCGTGTGAGGAGAAAGCTCTGTAATGAGGGAGGAGGACAATTTGTTTCAGTTATGTGGTTACTTGGCCATAATATCTTTTTGAGGTTTATTAAATCATATAAAATTTCAATTTACACTGTAATATTCTATAAAAGATGGAGCACACAGAAGTAATAAGTACGACAATGTTTCTTTCATTTATGAATTGTATTGTTGATTGTGTTAACACTGCCACATCCAGCAGCAGGATTATTTATGTTGGGACAGTAATTTTCTATCTCCAATTTAATTTTGTAAAAGTTAATTACAAATTAGAATAAAATGAACACAGTTATGGGAGGCAGTGAAATGCTGAGATAGGATGTTATTGGGGGAAAATATTTACTCAGGCTGTTCCTGGTGGAGATCATTGTTATGGAAACCCAGGGGCTGACAGGGCAATTGGCTCCCCGTGTCACCCATTCCTTGGATGAAGAGACGCTCTCAGTTTTATCTACTAGGAAATGAACTCTCCTTGAGGAATATAGGGAATCTCAGCAATTTTTCCATCTTGCCTTTAGCAACAACGTGTCTTTGATAGGCTTTCTACCAAAGCAACCTAGCGGAAGAGGCGGTTGCAACCATGCAGGCGGCCGTCCAGCAAACCCCGACCCCCAAGAGAGAAGGGAGCACCAGAGACAGAGACAGAAGCAGAAGTAGGAAGAAGCCCCGGGATGTGGAACCCCAGCCCTTCGTTTACTTTCCCTGTCTTTTCTCCATATGCGCTGTTCCTTGCTCCCCTGAGACTTGGTCAACTGCATCTGTGCCTCTCGCTGAGAAAGCGAGCGAGCTCACTGACACCCCATTTATTTTCCTGCACATTCACTCCACTCTTTCCAGTCGGATGATTTCTGCCCCTTCCCATCCTCACCACCGTACTGGAACCATTTCGGGGCCCTTTGAAATATCAAGATTGACTTGCTAGGTGAAAGACTTTTATATTTAGTTTTTAATAGAGCAAAAGTGACTCTAAATTTGTTAATATTCTTTAGGTTACATAGGACAAATTACAGATAAGTGAATCAGTAATGAAATTTGTAATGAGAATTTCTCAAGTATGAAATGTTGGCGCAAGGAAAGTTAATTGCGGGATTTTACAGCCATTATAGTTTATATCATAAATGCAAAAATGACTAGGGCCATTTAATTACAGTAGGAACACACTAAATTTTTATGGAGTGCCATTTTGTTAAAGAGGTACTCGGAGCATTAAGAGCAAATACCATCCTAACAGTGGGTCCAGGTAGCTTTCGCAACATCAAATAAATATGCTATTGCTACAAAATTGTTCCTTAGATACTATAATTGACACGATGACTAATGAGATGGGTTTATTCTCACAGCTTCACATACTCAATTTACAGCATCCGAAAGTTATTTTTTCTGCCATCCATAGACATGGAAGGAACCAGAAAAATCCCTCCTGGAAAACACTATCTCTGCCGCTTCTCTAATTAACCTTCAAAAATGCATTTTGAAATATAGAACTTGGTGCCTGGCATAGAAATTGGATTGTCTCAGAAAAAAAAGACCCAAGTGCTAATTTGTTCCTTATTAAATATCTGACACGTCAAAATTATAAGCAGTTAATATTTTGGCACCTTTCAGCAGGGCCAGGGATAGCTTCTCCTGCGGGCCAGGCACAGTGGAGTTATTCTGGGTATCAGTTACCCCAGAAACCAGTGCTGTCCTCACAGACCCCCCCCCCCCCCCAGACCAAGCTTCCCCTTCACTGCCCCCTCCCATCCAGCCTGGGCCCCGTGTGTCAGATCCTCTGGTCTCTAATGCAAGGAGGGCATCTAACGGGACAGACAGAATCCTGGAGTATCTCCCATCCTTGTGGGCTTGGAGGATGCATCCCTCGTCACCTTCTCACCCCAGGCCTCAGGAGCTTCCAGAATAGGAAATATTTTGTAGGGAAAAGAGCTCTGTTCACTCTGGACCCCTGAAGCTGATTCAGATTGGTTTGGAAACCTAGGGTGGTAGTGCCCTCATTATTTTGGAAAGCTAGGACAGGTGTGCCTCCCTCCATTATCCAGTGAAGTCCAGGGACGAGATTCTTTCAGGCAATACTCCTTTTCCTATTAAAAGCAAATGAAAGACATATGGGATCTCCCATGTTTAATCAACGGAGCTAAAATTCAAGGACCGTTGATTTGGAAAACCTGAGTTCAAGACCCTGCTCTGCCACGTAGTAACCACGAAACTTCCAGACTCCATGTCCTCATCTGAAAAACAAGAAGGTAATAATGATCCTGATCTCTCAGCGATACTGTAAGACTCTGATGATTTAGTGAAGAATTTGTAAATATAAAAGTAGGATATCAAATGTTCTTAGCAGCAGTATTCACCATAGCCAAGGGATGCAAGCAAATCAAGTGGCCACCAACAGATGAATGGATAAACGAAATGTAGTATGTGCATCAATGGGATATTAGCCTCAAAAAGGAAGGAAATTCTAACACACGCTACAACATGCATGAACCTGGAAGATATTATGTTAAGTGAAATAAGCCAGTCACAAAAGGACAAACACTATGTGATTTGTACCCAGAGTAGTCAAATTCATAGAGACAGAAAGTGGAATGGTGGTTGCCAGAGGAGAATGGGGAGTTACTGTTTAATGGGTGCAGAGTTTCAGTTTTGCAAGATAAAAAGAGTTCTGGAGATGAATGGTGGTTATGGTTGTACAATAATGTCAATGTACTTAATGCCACAAAAGTACACACTTAAAAATGGCGAAGATGGTAAACTTTACAATGTGTATTTTACCACAATTATTTATGTTTTTATTTTTTATTTATTTATATCCGTGTGGATATTTATTTTATTTATGCATACTTATTTTACTCTAGGTTAGAGTAAAATACTACATTTATTTTGTTGCTCAGATTGTTTTGGCTTTTGGCTTCTTCAGGTTGGCTCTTGTGTTCTTTTGACAGTCTCATCATTTTTTGAGCATTTTCTTAATTTCTGGCACTACGAGATGTTCCAGGCTCATGTGGTGTTTTCCATGCTCTGACTCAGAATCAGCTGCTTCTCCAAAAGCCCTGATTCCTCTTACCAGAGAGTGGTGTGTAGAGACCCAGATAGCTGGGTGGTAGGTGTGCTCATCGTTACTGGGGTGGTAACGCTTTTAGGCTCTCATAGTTACTCCTCTCACTCCTTCTCTCTCTCTATATTATATTAAAAACCATGAGTTTACACTGATACCTATGATTCTAAACTAGTATCACAGGGCTCATTTTATACTTGTCCCTTTTCTTATTTGTAACATCTTTCTCCAATAGTGAACAAATATGTGTATTTACATTTATTCAGTTCTACTATATACGTAAAGCAGACCTGCTGGCCCACACTCCTGTGAGAAACACTTTTGCTAACCAGACCACCGCATCTATGCACAGTTCTTCTGTCTTTAGGCTTACAGTATCCAGTCAGGATACTCTTTTCCACAGTTGTTTAGCTATTTTCTTCCTCACCCTTTTAATACAGTTATTCACTTGCAGTAGAGTTAGACTCATTTGTTAGAATTTGTACCCCATTTGGTTTCCCCCCACATCCCGGCTTCTTTGAAGTATTTATTTATTTGAGGGGATAGTGAAGCCTTACTATGCTCTAAGAGTCAGGGCTGTACTTAAGATGTACTCGGAGAAGGACGGCTCCCTCCACCTCCCTCCCCCCTCCTGTTCCCCTCTTCTCTCCACCCTACCCACCCACTCCCTGTAGGTGGCCAATATCCTTAGTTTCTGGCTTATCCTGTCTGTATTTCTTTTGCACAAGTGAGCAGACACCTGGGTGTTTTCTTACATCCGCTTTTTTCTTACATGAAGGATAGCATACTACAAACAGTCTTTCAGACTTTGCTTTTTTTACCGAACAGTAGAACGCGGCCCCTTTGCATTTTTCAAAATGGGGCATGAGTTTCAAAAGGCTGAGAAGTGCTAGTGGACTGGACAATCTCCAACCCCTTTGAAACAAAAGGATTCTAGTGAAGTCCTAGGAAGGTCTTCTAGCCTAGAAAAACAAAATCCTTGCTTTCAAAGAGCCTACATGTATATTCATGGAAAAAATTGCCAACTTTCTGAAATGAATTGCGTCTTCCTGATCTGCCAGGAGAAAAGTATCAGACAGTGACAAGTTTGTCAAAGAAATTCCAGGGGAAAGAGAGCAAAGCAATAATGATAGAGGCAGCTGAAAGCTCCTGGATCTAGAGAAATCCAGGTGTTCAGCTGAAACCAACCCAGCTTCTGGCTTGATGCACATTGTGTGTCACTTAACTTTCTCTAGTCCACTCCCTGAGTGGGGTCCCTATGTCAGTGCTTCTCAGACTTCTGCGTGCACACAAATCCCCTGGAGATCTTGTTAAAATGCAGATTCCGATTCAGTAGACCTGAGGTGGGGTCTGAGATGCTGCATTTCTAACAAGCTCCCAGGTCACACTGATGCTGCTGGTCCATGGGCCACACTCTAAGTAGCAAGACCTTGTGTGGTATCTGTGACTCAAATTCCAAGAACCTATTCCTTCGATATAGAATCAATATGGTTGTCCACAACATGCAAAGAATCCCAAGAAAAAGCTGACTCATAACTCTGGGCTTTGCATTTTTCTCTTTACTAAACTGTCTGGAATTCCTGATCTAATTGTAAGACAACAACATAACATTAAAGTATGTTTACTGATGCATATGATTCACTATAAAACAAAAGCTTTACATTCACTGAGAAGCAGATCCTAACCCTTTATAGATGTGCCTGCTGTGCACGGCAGATTGGAGGCAGGTGTTTGCTGAGCTCCTCTGATGTGTGCAAGACTGGATGGAAGTTAAAATAACCTTAGCCTCTGGTGGATTCTGATTTTAGGTCCATCTAAGGAGGGTTAATTAGATCCTGGACTTCTCCAGGATAGTGATCAGTGTGAAACACAATGCTGACTCTGCAAAACCCTCTGTAACCTATCACAGGTTTTCTGAATTAGATTCTTGTTCATGCGTGTAGAATAAACTCACCAACACACTGGAGCTCCTTAATGTCTCTAACAATGTTTTTATAAAATATGTACGCTTCTAAGTCCAAGGAAGACGGGAAACTTATTTTCCACATCAGCTTCAGGCCCCTATACTAAGAAAGTGTAGGTTGTAAAAGAATTTTCCATGGTTAGCGTCAACGTATAAGGCTTAGCACACAAATTCTGCAGCACACTTAGTAAATAAATAGTGAATTGACTCAAATGTTCCTAGGAGAAGGAAGTATTTTATAGGTTTAGCAGCAAGTTCTGATTATATCTAATTACCTAGCCTGATAGCACGGCTGACTCTGTGGCTCTGGGGGCTTTAGTTCCAAGCTGGGTCTCAGGCCCTTCTCCTGCTTTCATCCTCCTTGGCCCGCCAGCCCAGGCCCTCCTCTCTCACCTAAGGGATTGCAACAGCCTCCCACTTGACCCTGAAGCCATAACTCAAACTCCCCTCTGTGCCACTGTCCAAAGAAACTTCCTAGAGCACTGCTTTGATCGTGTCACAGCTGCCGCCTCCAGGGCCGTCCACGTTGACAGCAGATTTCTTCACGCGGCCTCAGTCCAGCCTTCCACCTTGTCCTTCTTATGCACCGCCTGAACTCTGGGCTCCAGACCATGTTATTATTCCCCCAGGGGCCTGCCCCTTCCCCTATTTGGAGGCTCTGCTCTCACTCTTCTCTCAGCCTGGGTTCTCCTCCCACCCCTCTCCCCTCAATCTTTACCTACTGCAGTCTCACTCGTCTCGCGAAGCCCATCCTTCCTCCACAAAGCCTTTCCTGATCCCACAGAAGGAAATTCTTTTCCAGTCCTTTTTAACCTGTGGCACGAAGCTGATGATGTACCCGGAGAGTGCAGCGGAGAGTACTATCTTAGTCTTCTGTGGTGGTCCTCACAGTGGGGTTACACTGCCAGCTCCCTCTGTGGGTGGGCGGGGCCATGCACTTGTCATGGGTGATGGGTAGGCAGCAGAAGTGATGTGCATCCCTTCTGGGGTGAGCGTTCAACTGCTGGAGTGAAGTGCCTCTCTTCCCCTCTCCTTGAGATGGTCAATGTTCAAGGCCATGGCTGCTTTGTAAGCGTGGGTCCTTGAGTGACAAGGATGAGCACAGACCCCAGCTGACCTGCAATGGGCGTGTAGCATGAGTGAGAAGTAAACTCTGGATATTTTAAGTCATTGAGATTGTTACCACAGCAAAACCTAGTCCTGTGGGCTGTGAAATCCATGCAGCTAGAAATTTTACCTCTTGACTAGAAACTTCTCATGACGTCTGAGACAGGGCCTACATGTGATAGGAACCCAGAAATTACTTGTGGAATTAAACTTAACCAAACCATTTCTAGCGTGAAATGATAAGGCAGGAATATCAAGGATTAAGTAGGCAGTGCTGCCAAATGGTCAGGGAAAGGCACTCTGGAGTCAGGCCGCCACTTCTCAGCTTCACAATCTGGACAAGTGACTCCTCGCTCCCTCAGCTTCAGTTTCCCCGTGCATGAAGGAGACAATAACACAACTTCCGCTGCAGGTTCTTATGGAGAGGAAGCGAGATAGGCATAGGCACACACTGAAAACAGCCAGTAAGTGTTAGCTGTTATTAATTGTTGTTGTTATTGTTATTAATGTGGTCAGTCTCCTAGTACTACAGTGTATTTACTGCAATTTAACTACAGGGCTGGACAAAGACGAAATATTTGGAAATCAAGCAATGTTAGGATTGGAGTCACAGCAGGCCGAGGTGAGAGGACGCTGTGCTGAGAGGTGAGCGCTGAAGGACCAGTGCCTAAGAGGCTGACCTGCTCACTGCTGGCTTCCCCCAGTCTACTGACTTCACATACCCAGGTGCCACGCTCCTCACAACTGGAGAGCAGAGGCACCCGAGAGGCGGCGATGGCCTCCTGAGGACCCTGGGTGAATCAGCAGACATAGGATTCTACCCACATCCGCTGTCAGAGGCCCCAACTTAAACTCTAAGAACAAGACTGTGCATTGCCACTGAGCATAAGCTAATGTCACCAGCAAGGAAGAATAATAAGCAAATGTGTTAATTAAAGCTAATGGGTCTTCCATTTTTATCTCCAATCATTTCTTAGAACCAAAGAAGAAGTCATTATAGTCCATTGTGTCTCCAGGAAAAGATACTGTATTTGTATTTCTATATACGGGCTGCACGTTACGTGTCATGCATTTTATCAGGCTCCTAGACAGTATTTTTTATATGGTTACCTGTAATCACACCTATGTCTTACTTAAGCTAACATATGATTGTCCTTCATAAACAAAACTCAAATTTCTTCCTTTGTATTTATTCCACTAATATTTATTGAGTGGGCTCAGTACCTGGCCCACAAGAAGCTTATATCTAGGAAAAGGTTCAGGAGAATTCTGACAGACATGGAAGAGGATGTCACAAGCTTCTGTGCGTGGCCTTGTTGAATATTTTTATCATTGACTTGGTTGAATGCCAAGGAGAAACATTTAGCAAGTTCATAGATGTGGTACACCAGTGGGAGGAATAGCAATTTTATAGGTGACATAATGAGGATTCAAAATGTCCTTAACAGACTGAAACCACAATAGGACACTAATAAAAATGAATGCAAAGTCCTGCATTTAGGTACTACACAGAATCCATTCCACAAATGCAATCACAATGGTTCATGTGAAAGGCGTGTGTGTTTCAGTTGGCTGTGAGCGCACAGTGTGCCAACCACACTGGTGTTTACCACACCTTTGAAATGCAGTGTTGGGCCACACAGACCCGTCGTTGAGTTCAAATGGGTGCCTCCACTGAAGAGAGAAATTGATGGTGAAGCGTCTATAAACAATCTGAAATGAGGAATGTTTCAACAGGAAAAGCAATGACAGAAAGTACTACAGATGTGTTCAAAAGTATCAAGGACTGTCAGTTGAAAATGGGGAACACAGGCTCTATCTGTTCCAGAGCACTGATGTCAACCTACCATGACATGTCTCATGACTAACGCCATCCAGTGGTGGCAGAGGGGCCTTTACAGAAAGGAGCCTGTCGTGGAAGCCTTCACGCCAAGGTGGCGCTGGCATCTCCAGGGATCTGTGTAAGGCAGCGAGGCTTTCACACTGGCCCCTGCCCTAGATGGTTCTGTCCAGTCCTATACCAGACTTGTGACTAGGATGGACTTATTCTGTCGTGGGATTTTATGTTTTCTTATAAAGATACACTTCTAATTCTATTTTATTTTATTATTTTTTGTTGTTGTTAGGAAGATTTGCTCTGAGCTAACATCCATTGCCAATCCTCCTCTTGTTTTTTGCTTGAGGAAGATTAGCCCTGAGCTAACATCTGTGCCAGTCTTCCTCTACTTTGTATGTGGGACACCTCTACAGCACAACTGATGAGTGGAGTAGGTCCACACCCGGGATCCGAACCTGCAAACCCCAGGCGGCCAAAGTGGAGCACACAGAACTTTAACCACTCAGCCACGGGGCTGCCCCTCTAATTTTATAATGGAAAGCAGTAGAAAAGCAGAATTTGCTTTACATACATTTGCCCTAATATATACTTAAACATATAGGTATATAAAACATATATTAAAAAAAAGTTGATCAGGATACAAAAGCTTTCAGCTCTCTTGTACAATTTACAAACCAGCCCTGCCATGTGGTGTGCTACAGGCACAAGATGCTGTGACTGGATCATGAGCTGCCATTCTAGAAAATTGGGATGGCAGGGTGACCATTTCACGTAGTCTTCTTCAAACCCACTGGACAACAAATCAGTTGAAATCCCAGTGTGAAGGAAGTTTACGTGGCTCTTTTCTCCCGTATAATAGATGCTCTGTCGAGTAGTGTGTTTCGTGCTGTGACAATTCATTCCTGCACTTGTGACAGGACTGCCAGCTGATTTCACTATGCTCAATTAGGAGAAAATGCATATTTTAATCTGCCCCGTGGTGAGGTAACACTTTGCTTAGTGGCCTTGGCAAACTGGCCGTTTAACCATTTAGGTGGATGGGGGCTTCCTCTCCAGCCTGTCATTCGGCTGCCAGCAGCCTCTCTATTCTCGTTCTGTTGCCAGCACTTCCCAGGTTTCAGAGTATAAACAATTAAAGGCCACTCCATCATTCTTTGAGCCGCTGTGCTGTGGCCCAGCCCTTCGGCAGTGGCCACCATCCTGGCTGCTAGCAATTAGCTCGGTGCTGTGTGTACGCAATTGAAAATGTCTTTCCCTCTCGCCTTTCCTGGCCTGGGAGGCTGAGAGCCCAGCAATGGCAGCCTGCACATGGCCTTTCTGACCAGGGTCTGTAATTTCTGCCCCCAGGCCAAGGACAGAATTGAGGGTCTGCTTTTCTTGGAACTGGAAGGGATGTGCCAGCCAGCCCAGCCAGCTCAGCTCTTGCGTTGGAGTCCAGCAACCATCCTGGAATGCCCACTGATGACGACTCCTTGAACTGACCATGCTCACTGCCATCTTGTCACCGTGGCTGCCATCACCCCTGCGGAGAGCAAAATTATTCCTTTTTTTTGGAGGGGTTTACAATTAGTGAGATGATTTCCTTGAGATATTTTTCCTCCTTTCTTTTTATTCTATCTTCCTTCTTCCCTCTGGCCTTTTAGATTCCTGGTTCCTAGTTCCCCGTCTATACAAAGAACCTTGGAATTAGGTTGGGTGAGCCCAGGGTGGGAATCTGAGTTGGTGGACCCATGATGCTGGCGGAAACACTTAGAGCAGTGCTCCAAGGCTTGGACAGATTGGAATCTGAACTTGGACCTTCCACTAACTGGTCTAAGTTATTTAACTTCTGTTAAGTCCTACTTGTCTCGTTTTCAAATGGGCAGAATAACAGTCCCGGCCTCACAGGGTTTCTGTAGGATGATCCGTAGTTACCTAAGGAGTTTGCGTTTATTGAGCTCTCTCTCTGGGATCCTAGAAAGTGCTGAGAAGGGTGCATCATCTCATTTAATTCGTGTAATGACCCCTGACTACCCTCGTTTTACAAAGGTGGACTGGGCCTTAGAGGGGTTAACAACTGGCCTGAGTAAGGGAACAAGTGAAGGGCTGAGCAAGGGGCAAGGGGCAAGGGGCCAGGGCTGGAAAAAGATTCGTTTTGTTCTCTCCAAAGTCTCAGAGAGTCCAGACTGGAGATGAAAGCTGGACCCAGGAGAGCAGAATCCCACAGAGTCAAAGCTGAGTGTCGCAGTGGCAGATAAAATGTCCACAGAGTGTCCTCAGAGCCAAGCACTTTCCTCTTCCCATTTTAAAACTAGGAGGAACCTCCAGATTTTTCATTGTCCTCGATGTTTTTTTAAAACAAATTATTCCCAAATGGTTTTCTCTAATCTGCAATGGACAGCCTAGGTCTGGCCAGAGCCACCAGGCCCTGATGCTCTGGGTTTCTGTCAATGGAGCTGAAGTCACTGAACCCTTTGTGTGAACCTGCCTGAGGACCAAGAGCAGACAGCAGGGTGGGGACCAGACAGCCATAAATCCTGTGCAAGATTATCCCATTTCCGATGGTTTTACAGAGCCTGTGACTTGTTGCCACAGGTCCCTTCCCTAAATCACTGCCGCTCAAGGCTGGGGGCGGTGCCAGCCCAGGATCCCGGGTGTTTTTCTAAGGAGGAGATCTCAGATGCAGACCAGCCTTCCTTTCCTCCTCACTCCCCTCCCCACCCCGCCTCCCTGTTCTAGCAAAGCAGCATTAAAGGAGCACACGTCCCAAAAGGAGTCCTGGGTGCTGCTGAAAAGACTGAGGAGGGAAAACTATCACCCCCAACCCCACAGCCCCCTGAAATGAGTGAGGCCGCCCCAAAGGGCATGCTGGAGGGCTGGGCCAATGGGTTGAATTTTCCAGGTGATCATTTTCCCCCGGCTTCTCCCTAGAGATGCAATGTGTCCTGTCCTTCTTGCACCATTTCTTTTCATCGCTGCACTGCCTTTCCTGTAAGTGTCTTGGTATCACAGTAGTAGTCTCCCAGGTATAACTCTTCTCCTGCAGAGAATCCCTGCTCTGGTGCTGCGGTGCGTCTCGTATTTCCACATGTGGATGTACATGAGCTGATGTGGCGGGTGGGGAGGTGGGAATGAGTCTGCACTTACGTCTGTACAAGGCCTCTTGGTACCTACCCTCGGAGCCTCTCTCCCCAAGGCATTTTCTTCTGTAGAGGTCCCAGGTTCTTTAAGAAAAGTGCTGCAAACCCAGCTAGTGAGAGACCCTACCAGAGCTGCCTCGGATGGCCTCATTTCTTGTTGCCTTTGCTCATTGCGTGATTTCTTTCCCTTTATAATTTAATGTGGGGACTTACTCCACCAGAAATGAAAGGAAGGAAGGACCCTGAGCTTGGTTTGATGCTCTGCTGTCACCATCTGGAAATTCTGACAAATCTTTCAACAGGGGGCCCCATCAATTACTGGTAGCTGGTCCTGGAGAGAACAAACAGTTTTTGAGCACTTACTGCTTTCTAGGCTAATGGCTCCCAAACTTTGCTGCACATTCGAATCACATGGGGAGACTTTACAACTCTTGCTGCCCGGGCCACACCCCAGACCAATGAAATCAGAATGTCTGGACTCCTCAGACAGGTGTCGTGACTTGAATGTGCAGCGAAGTTTGGGAGCCACTGTTCCAGGCACTTTCACCATAGGAGGCCTTATCACTCACTTGGGGCAGATGAAGAAAGGGAGTCCACAGAAGCGGGGAAGTGTGCCCAGGTTCACATCCTGTCCTGGAGGACAACAGGACTTGAGCCCAGTCTAACCTGGCTCTAAACCCAGTTCTTTCCGTTAACCACAAGACTTAGTCAGCCTGCCCTGCACTTAGTTAAATTCGGTCATTAATAAATTCTACTGGTTTCTGAACAAAATGGTCAGGTATCCAGCCCTTCCTACTCTTAGGAAGGTGCTCCTAAGCATTTCTTTGGATATTGCCAAGAAAAAGGGAGAATTCTGCATAAACTGTCCACACATATCCAGAATTCTGTGCAGGACATACGGGCAGACATCCAGAAACTTCCCACAGCTAGCCAAGCCGCAACCACCTGGAGCTGGTTCTGCTCTGAGAAGGAAATATTTCTGCTCTTCCCCCGTTTAAGCCTGTCACCCTCTCGGGAAAGGGCAGCTCCATTCAGTGAAAGTCATAAGAGCCCCACGACAATGCTCTACATCTGCCCTTCATGGGGTCTTGCCTGTATCTCCATTTCTCCCCGTCACATTCAGAGTCCCTGAGATCTGTAAGACGTCAGGGAACCAACTGCACTCCTGGGCAAGCCCTGCCTAAATGCGCTCTTTCTTTCATTTTTGCCTTTTCCCCAAATGAGGATCTTTGTACAAGCCCCAGGGTTTTCTTTCCTCCAAGTTCATCCCCTATCTCCTATTTCTGACCTGAGCTCTCCCCTCTGCCTGGCCCGGCCAGCCCTGGGACGGCTGGGTATGGATGAGAAGGGATGGAGTGGCCCCTGCTGGGCCTTCCTGCTGCAGATGGTGGCCTCAGATGGAGTCTCAGATAGTGGCCATCCTCTTCCAAATGCTACCTGGCACCTGCACCTGGTGGGACCCACCCAACTGAGAAAACAGAAAACGTGCTGGGAAACCTCCTCACCCACAGGGACCAGCTTGCCAGAAGGCTCTAGCAGGCCCATGGGACAACCAGCCACAGACCCCGCCCCTGCCACCCACCCAGCTTGTGGCTTGGAAGCTGAGCGCATCCTTGTAGCCTGAGGGCATACTTCTAGTCTGCCCAGCCAGGCTTCTCTTTCTCTTTCTCTTTCTTCTCCAGCTTGGCTCGCTGAGCAGTTTGGCTGCTTCAAGACTGTTTGTGCTTACTTCTCCCTTGTGCCCATGAGATTAGATGGCCATGGTAAACCTGCGCCACCCTCAGACCTTCAGCAGAAGGATGCCAGGAGGCTGCAGAGGGCCTGGAGGACTTCAGGCTCTCTGAGGAGAGCAGTGCAGGGGATGTCACTTGTTAAAAGCAGCTTTCCTCAGGCTTGAGTATTTGGAAAAAGTCTGAATTAAGCAGGCACTCAGGGATTATTTAGCTTCCTTACAATAATTGGCTTTCCCACCAGACAGAACGCTTTACAAAACTTTTGATGAAGATGTAGTTCACAAAACTCTTTGCCCAGAGACCTGGTTTTCAGAGGTGGTGACGGGCCTGGCAGGATCGTCAGCAGGATGGGGGCGCCAGGAGGACAGGGCTCCTCCCCTCGTGGGCTCCAGCCCTCGACTTGGTCCTCCTGGCCAGTCTGAAGAAATGGGCCTTCCCATCCACCAAAACTCCATGAGCCTGCTTTCTTCCTCCTAGTCTGAGGACAGGACCGGAGGGAAATGGGGCCGTGCCATTGGCCTTGGGAAGGCCGGGGCGGCTGATGGTCATGGTCAGAGGTCCTCAGAGAAAGGGCACCTCCCACTCAGGAGACAAGGCAGGTGGCAGGGGAACCATGCAAAACGCATCAGGATGTGGCCGTGATGGACCCCAGGGAGGCCTCACTCT
Source organism: Equus quagga (assembly GCF_021613505.1). Classification (NCBI taxonomy): domain Eukaryota; kingdom Metazoa; phylum Chordata; class Mammalia; order Perissodactyla; family Equidae; genus Equus; species Equus quagga. Next base: position 82,579,729 of record NC_060274.1, on the reverse strand, counting down.
GCTTCTTCCCCTCCCTCATGTCTTCGCTCCTCTGTGGGGGTTGCTCGGAGTGAATCTCCAGTGTGCATTTGTGGTTGGGTTTCAAGTCTGGCTTTAGAGAGAACCAGCAACTCAGAGCCTCCAATTGTTGCTTCAGGGCAAAGCCCCAGATGATCAGTGGTGGCAAAGGGCAGACCCATTCTAAATTGAGACCTGCGATCCGCAGTCCACCCATCAGAAGTCTGGGGAGAGCTCAGTTACTCTCAGCTCTGTCCTCTTTCCCTTCCCAGTCATGAATGAATATGCTTACAAAACAGGAAGTAACCACTCACCCATATTCTTCATGTGGGATTTGCTTATAGGTGCTTTCTGCCTGTGTGATTTCAACATGAGCTGGACCACGAGGTGCTCATGTAATGAAGAAGGAATCCATCGCTTTCAGCCTGTGGGGTCAATTCCCTTAGCACCTTTTTGAGGCATGAATTTGGTAAGAGAAGGGAATCCTTGCTTGTGATTCCTAAAAACTTGACCTGTCAACCTGCCAATCTGGGGAGTCTCCTGGGGTTTGGGAGAGTTTCACCGGCTCTGGCCAGGACACCCCACTGTCTCACAACTAGTAAAGGGCTGTCTTTGGGGAGGAGAGCATGAATGTGGCCGCTCTGCTTCCTTGCCCTGTGCCTGCAAAGAGGTTCATGGCCTCTAGTGGATGGAGACCAGCAAGCATAGTCAGAAATTTAGATGGTTTTCAAAAGATGGTTTTCTTAAAGGCCACACTGCCGCTTTCTTCCTTCTGAGTTGTAAGCAGCCATCTACTTAGTTTTCAAAATTGTATTTGCTATTTCTTGGAGAGAATTATCCTCAGCCAGATGTTTCTGATTGTCCAAGTGGTGGTGCAAGGACTCACCCAACCTCTCCACATCCAGGCTGAGGCCAGAACGCAGAAGACCTTCCATCACCTTTGGAGGACTAGCGCATGTGTTTTTCATTCTTTGTCTTAAGAAAATTAAAGCACTTTTTTAGGAGTTTTATGAATGTGTCTTTCTTTGGGTTAATGTCTTAGTTCGGGTGGCACTAACAAAGTGCCATAGATTAGGTGGCTTATAAACAGTAGGAATTTATTTCTCACAGTTCTGGAGGCTGGGAGTCTAGACCAGGATACAGCATGGTCAGGTTCTGGTGAGAGACACTTCTGGGGTGTAGACTGCTGATTTCTCGTTGTGTCTTCACGTGGTACAAGGGGCGAGTTAGCTGTCTGGCCTCTTCTTATAAGAACGCTAATAATCCCTTTCAGGAGAGCTCTACCCTCATGACCTAATTACCCCCAAGGCCCACCTCCGAATACCACCATGTTGGGGGTTAGGAATATATGAATTTGTGGGGGGGACACAAACATTCAGACCATAGCAATTGGTGTGTCCTCTGGCCTTTCATTTGGGCTGAAGTAGAGACATCAACAATGTGGAACTCCCCTTTGGAATTTTCTAGGTTTCTAATAACTTTTGTCTTCTTGTCTTTTTTACAATCCAGGTTATATATCTTTGTGCCCCATCAAAATTTAACCAAAATGTGCTGTTTCAGTGTGTAGAAGATTCTACAAGGCCACAGGTAATGGAATCAATGAGCACAGTGGTGTTAAACTCAAAGGTGTCTGACACATTTGCTAACAAATGCCCCTCTCTGAGTCCATGGGGACAAGTGAGTGGACAGAGGTCTAGGGTGTCATTTTTCCCACAGGTAGTTCTAATAGTCAGAATCAGCCATCGTGCATTCTTCCCAGACACGGTGTCTTATTAGAAATGCAGTAAATAGAATTTAAAGCAATTGAAAAGAAATCCAACAGACTCCAATCTAAAGCATGTCATTTCAGGAAAATAGCAGCAACTTACAATTTATTGCCCTTAAATTGGAAAATCCGTTTTAGAACATCGTAAACTTTTAATTGCACGTGGCATGAAAACAGATTTAAAACAGAAAATAGGAGAAAGAGAGCTCACATTTACTGAACACCTTCCATTATGGGCCAGGCACAGTCACAGTATTTCATTTCATTCTCACAACATCCAAAGGAGACTGGAGTTATTTTCTGTGAGTTATAAATGAGGAAATTGAGGCTCAGCAAGGAAAAGCATCTTGCCCAAGGTCACAGGGTAGAAAGTTGCAGAGTTTGGATTTGAAATCAGGTCCATTTGGCTCCAAAAGCCTGTACTCTTTGAATCTGCTATGAAATGCAATCGTAGGAGCATTTCCTTTCTTCTACAAATTGACCCCAACAACTCCCGCTTAGGTGGTTCAAGAAAATGGTGGCTTGACTATGGCTGTTTTCGCTTCTGCAAGTTTCAGATCCACTCGTGGTACATGAAACGTTGTGCTCAATGCCATGAAAGAGAGAAAAAAGAAGGCAGGGGAAGGTACAGCTAATTTCTTTCTAGATTTCGTTCTGAAAGATGTCACTGTCACCAGCTCTTCCAGAACATGTTTGGAAGGTGGATTTTAATATCCCTACCAACCTCCAGAAACTTGACCACCTTTCTAGATTTATCTCCGCTAATTACCTCTGACACCCCTCCATCTGTGCCCAGCTAACAGTATACTTAGTATTTGCTATTCCCTGACAAATCTTGTGAGTTTTGACTGAAGCAGTTTCTTCTTTCTGGAACGTTCTTACGCTCCATACCACGCTACTCTTTTCTCCAGGCAGCATTCACGCAGCCAACGTTGTCTGAGTGTTGTCAATGGCCAGGCAGGGCAGTATAATGCGAGATGCTGGATTTCTGTGGTCAGCAAGAATGTTCTAGAAGTACAGACTGTCTGGCAAATTGGAAGACCACTATCTTCCTCCTCTGTACCCTATAACCTTGTGTTCGAAACTTTCGGGGGCCTGGGCCCAGTGTGTTGGTCTCCCCCTGCACATGGTGAGTTCCCAGAGCACAGTTTCTTTTGCACCCACTGAGCTCAGCATTTGCTTAGCCAACAGCAGGCATCCGGTGAATGTTTGTTATTTTTAAGTCCACGATTTCAAGGGCACAAAAATATTCTCCTTGAAACCATCGACCCCTGCTCTGTGAAGTTCAGAGTTGAGAAGTTTCCAGATAGTGTAGTCAACATGGGCAATCAGTCAGGCTGAGTAAACAACAAAGAAGCTGTGTCCTTCGACAAAGGTGAGCGGGAGCTGCGCTTGACTCCGCAGTTCATTTTGCCAGTGTAGACAAACAAGGAAAGCCAAGGAAAGGCCAATTTGCAAAACAGCGCTTCCAAGGTATTTTCTTTGCAACAGGATTCTCTGTAAGAGGTGAGAAAAGGAACAGGGTCATAACGCAGGGTATCCCCTCCCCTCGGCGGGTGCTCCCCGCAGCACTGGACTGTGTTCCATGAGAGAGCGGGGGACCCTAATCCTTCGCACGCAGTGTCGTCAGCCTGGGTTCTGAGAACAAGATGTGCGTTTGCCGCGGGTGACCTCACACCACATGGCACACACAGCCGCTGAGCGGCACAGGGCCGTAGGAACCCAACCGACGCCCTAATGTGTCATGTTACATCACATCCCACAGCTTCCTGGATCCTAGAGAAAGTGACTGGGCCAGAGGGAGCTGCCATATTTCTTTCTTTTCATTCTCTTTTACCTTCTAATTAATTTTTCTAATCGTTCCTTGATTAATAAACTATTCATCATGTGCACCCTCTTAGGTTTTTCTCCTTCCAAGTTATTAACACGTCCAGGGCTTTCCTAGGGAAAGTTTCTAGGGCTTGGCTGTCTGCTGTCCCAGGAGAATGCAGTGGTTATGGCAACGGCTATCTGTGTTGTATGCACAGATAGCACTCTGTGCCAGGCCACCACGGTACTTATCTGAAAACGGCATGGAATGGCGCATGAGCCAGGAAACAGAGCCCCATCTCGTGAGGCTCTGTGGACGGAGCCAGCTCTAGAAGTCTCTGGCTCAGCTGATGCACAGCTGAAAGCCTTAGCGGGAGCAGCCGGGACTAAAAGGGGACAAGATGAGTTTATTAAGGGAGGGGGCTGCCAAAGAAGATGGGATCACAAAGGGGTGTCTTCCCCAGAGCCAGTGAGGCCCAAAAATGACCTTTTGACTTCACCTACTCTGATCCGGGTTCCTCGAGATTTCTGTAAGAACTGCTTGGAAAAAAACCTAATTGATATACAACGCTCCTCTTTTCATACCTAATACTATAAGTGGTACAACTATTGAGTGTTTACTGTGGGCCAAGGACATCCACACACCATCTTATTCGATCCTCACACCAATGCAAAGAGGAGGGAAATAACCATCGTTGTGTACAGAGAAGAGGAGAGTGAAGGTAAGTCCAGGCCACAGAGATGAAAAGAAGGAAGCCTGAGACTTGAACCTGGGTCTCCCTGGCACCAAAGCCAGGTCCTCCTCCTGCTAGTCACACAAAGTGGTTATGCCCTTGGGAGTCTAGCCTTGGTGATAAAATTCTAAGCTTCGTCTCAGGAAAGGAAACATTTGGCTCATGGTATTTGCTGCCTAACCTAGAAGGGTGGCCGCCATTAGACCTAGATTGAACCGGAGTCCTTGCTAAGACAGTCTTGATATTTTAGCAGGTTCATGCCCCTGATGAGATTGCTGTCTGCGATGACAGTTCGTTCAAGGTCTTGGGATCATTTTTCACACTCGCCCCAGGTTTGTTAGTGAAGAGTGTGTTGTGGGGACACCTGGCCAGTGCTTGATTTGACCTAGGAACATAGAAGCAGGGAGCCCCTTAACCTGTCCCTCTGAGCCAGCCCTGCCCCCGCCCCTGCAGGGACCCGCCAATGTGTGCCTCATAAATTCAGCCATGCTGTCTGTGAGCACCTTGGCTGGAGCTGGTTTTATGAGACATCACGATGCTGTGCCGTGCACCTGTGTAGTTGAGAGCAGAATGTTTGCTGTGGAGGTGGCAAAAACCCCCAGACGCTGGAAGGAATTCAAGCACAATCCCCTTTTGTTAGCAATGAGAGGAGCATGCAGGCTGGAGTAACTCTGTGGAAGATAATTGAAAGAAACTCATGAGTTTCTACTTTATATCCAAGTCCTCTAATCCTTTGGTTAAAATTTCACAGATCCAGCGAGGTAACAGGCTTCATTTTGCTCCCCATCAGCCAAGGTTTTAATGGGATCCTTCGGCTTTCCCCACCCTGCCTTTGAACTGACCATAATTAGCACAGGAACCGTATGGCAGCGTTGCCTCCAAATAGCATTGCCTCCAAATAGCATTGCCTCCTGCACTTGCAGGAAATTCTCCTTTGCATGTTGCTCTCCTCCTGTGTGAATCAGAAGGCCCCATGGGGAAGTGTTTAACTCCTTCCTCAGCGATGCCTCGCCTTCTAAACAGCAGAGCCCGTCATTGGCAAAGGAAAGGTTGAAGATAAAGCATGAAGGTAGCTCATCTATCAGGAAGGCCAATTCAGTGATGCCTCATGTGGAGAAGGAAAAGGAAAATAATGGAGCAAATCTGCCTGTGACCTTTGTAGGGGTGGGAATCGTGGGCACGCTCTGTTTCCTAGGGGATTTTTCTGAAGACGCGGCCTTGGGGCAGACCAAGGAAGAGGTCAGGGGCCTTGGTTTCTTGGGTGGTTCATCTCTGCCTCCTTTTCTCCATCTGATCAGAATGAAAGATGTAGCCCAGAGGGTCATCCACAGTTTCAGATGAGAACTTGGAGCCAGAGAATTGAATATTCACCAAGATCTATGTGTCGGTCAAACCTGCCAGGGGCTTTCATTCATCTCAGCAGATGGGCAGCTTCCTGGAACTCCTTTTACGGCTTTGGTGAACGCCCATCGCAAGGACTTCACAGGAGGGCCCGCTGACCCCAGTCATGAGCTCAGCCCTGTGTTTTGGTGTGAACTCCGCAGTGTCATTACCATGGCCTTCTCTAACCATCTTTTGGTTTCCATGTTCACGGCAGCCTGCATTGCCCAACACAGTGCATTCCTGAGGGAAGAGATGGCAGCCAACAAGGGCAGCTGTGGGACAATTCAGACTGAGCTCAGGGAAAGGAAAGCTTGCTCCAACACCTGATTCTCCAAACTCACATTTTGGAAAAAAAAACCCTAGAAATAGTGGGTGCCTCCTTTTTATCCTTTCCCTTGAACTGTCCAGCTTTCAAAGCAAATTATAAAGCATTTGAGAAAAGCCTTATCTGGCTTTGAGACCAGTTTCCCCTCCGCTCACCTTGGCAGCTCAGCGTTAGTTAGGTACATATTTAATGTCCCATGCTGTTCCACAGAGAGTGACCAATTGTCTCAGTTTGCCCAGGACTTTCTTGCCTGGGAAACCTCCCAGTCCCGGGCCAACGGGGAACAGAGCAAGGACCGCTTGGCCGATTTGTTTTAGTGACCCGTGGCTCACATAGGAAAGACCCCATTTAGGAGGCTGTGTGGTCGGGAAGACAAAACACTTACCACGGAAGGTAGGGAGTCTTGTGACACTGTCACCCTGCTTCTTCACCTTAGGTCAATCAATTACTTCCCTCTGTTTCAATTCTTTTTTCCACCTGTGCGGTGGGAATAATACCTATTTGCCCTGTTCCTAGGATGCTGTGAGAATTAAATTACACAGTAGCTGCAAAATAATTCGGCTTCCTTGGAGTTGGGCACTGCCTGAACCCGAGTGGAATGACCGTGCAGTTCTTAATGGCCTCCATCTTCTGGCTGAGCTGCCTTGGGACCAGAACAATAGTTTAGGTCCCGGTTTCTAGCGTCTGGCAGCATGAGGACATGACCAGGAGGCTAAAGAGTGGTTGTAATCGGAACATACGATGATTTCATGGAAATGCTGCAAGGTCACTGAGACCTGACAGTCCAAGGTTCCCACTCCGCAGAAATATCATGGGATTCCAGGGGGTGTTGACAAAGAAGAGGGAACAAAGCTTTCAGTAGCGGAAGTTTTATTATAATTATTGTCATGAGAGATCTGGTTTCGATTGTCATCCCTGACTCTCCCATCTGTTCATCCACTTGATGCCTTGAATCTGGAAGGTCTGGAACAAACGAACACACATCTGAGTGGGAGAACGTGCCTCTGTCTTACTGTCTGTCTGTGTCTGTCGGTCTGTCCATCCATCCATCTGTCTATCTGTCTGTCTCTCACATGCACACCCTCCTCTAAGAAAGAGCGCTAATAAGCCCACTGATGTTCCTGCCCCTCCAGGACCCCCCAGGACACGGCCCTGTTTCTGCTCCTCCATGTGCACAGTCACGATGGCCTTTTCATTCCTTGACTACACCTGGCTTGCTCCTGCCTCGGGACGTCTGCCCTACCTCTTCCCTCAGCCTGGAATATTCCTTCCCCAAGTCTTTCCATAGCTGGCTCCTTCTTGCCCTTCAAGTCTCAGCTAAAATCTCACCTCTGTGGAGAGACCTTTCCTAACCATTCCATCTTCCATTACTTTCTTTCACGTAAGACTTTATTCATCAAACCATTTGTTTCTCTGCGATGTTTTTGTTTGTTTATTTTTTGACTTCTTCCTATGGCAGAGGTAAACAGGTGTCTCTTGCTATCCATGCTCTCCTTCTCCCCTAGTAGCAGAGCCCCAAATTTCAGCCAGGAATGTGGTCACCCAGAACAAGAACACATATCCCAACCTCCCTGGCAGTGACATGTAGCCACATGACTCAGTTCTGGCCAATCAAATACAAGTAGAAGTGTTTTAAGAAGGAGGAGGAACACTCATTCTATCCCCTTTCCTTCTTCCTGTCAGCTGGGGATGTGAATGTGATTGCTAGGAGTTAGGCAGCTGCATTGGGCTCTGAGGTGAAAGCCTTATGCCAAGGGCACTTGAGCACAAAGATTTAATAGGATTCTAGATTTTTGTCAATTTTGTTTATCTTCTCAAAGAACCAGCTCTTTGTTTCATTGATCCTTTCTACTGCCTTTTTTGTTTCAATTGCATTTATTTCTGCTCTGATTTTTATTATTTGTCTCCTTCTGCTGACTTTGGGTGGATCCTAGATCTTTGATGTGACATCACGACATCATGTGGCCCTACCAGCCCTGGATCATGTCCCTCTGGACTTCTTTTATGTGAGAGAGAAATTAGGTTCTAACTTGCTTAAGCTATTGTTATTGTTGCTTCTTCTGTCATTTACAGCTAAACTGACTCCTAACTAGCACCAATTCCTCCCTCCCCCTCCTCCGCCCCCCCAGCCCTCCTCTATGTGACAGAATAAAAGCTCTTTAGAAGTAAGGATCCTGCCTGCCTTGTTCAATGCCATATCCCAGCACTGGAATAATGCCTGCACACAGTAGTCATTTGGTAAATGCTTATTGAATGAGTAGCTTGCTCATTTCCCTTCTGACTTAATTTCTTCCCTCTACTGGCTCCTTTCCCTCTCTGCAGTGCACTATGTCAATTCTCTTTTGACCTCTCTCAAACCCTTTCTTCTCTATGTGTTCCTGAAACATAAGCATTTCTCAAGTTTATGTCCTTGGCTGAGGTGGAAAGTACTGGGCATTTCCTTGAAGACATCTGCATTCTCACAAACCCTTCCCAGTGAAGCTGCCCTTACCACAGCCCAGCCATGGCCACGTGTAGTAACTCACACTCCTGTCCCACTCCTGACTGGGCCAGGGGTTACCACTGGGCCAGGGGTTACCTCAGCCAGGCCATAGGTCGTCAGGAGCCGATGTCATTGCCTGGACGAGAGAATGAACTGCGCAAATGAGATTCCCTCTATCAAGAATATTTTTTCTTTAAATTTAATTTATATGAAAAATATTGAAAAAGACATAAGATAAAAATCACCCCCTAACATTTTACCACTTTTAGAAAGCGCTATATACAGCGGTGAAATTCCTACTCTTTTTCCTTCCCATGCCTGCCTAAGAAATCTTATCCCCTTGAGATGTCAGTATTAGCAGTTGGGTGCATGTTTTCTTGATTTTTTTCTATTGTTAAGCAGGCATCCATATACACACACAGGCATATGTGACCCCATATGTATCATACATATAGACTTACCCTGTGCATATTGATCTGCAGCATAGACCCTCTCCAGGCCAAGAAACATGTATTTATCAGGGACTGGCCAGTATCCCTTGAATGGTGGTCCCATGTGTAATCCATAACTCCCCACTGATGCAACATTCAGGATGCTGCAATGAGCAACCTTAGATATATAGAGTTCTACACTTTCACGATAGATACTGAGAAGAGGGGTTGCTGACTCAAAGAGTACGCAATTAAAAATTTTTAGTAAACGTTATCAAATCTCCAAGATGGTTGTACCAAGTTTGTACTCCTACCCACATATATGAGAATTCTTATTTCCTCATACTCTCTTTAGCACTGGCTGTTACCGTTCTTTTTAATTTTGGTCAGTTACTAATAAAAGAATAGTATCTCACGACATTTTTATTTGTACTTTGTCGTGTACTGGTGAAGTTGTCTCCAGAGAGTCAGGCACCGAGCTGGAGTTGAAGGGATGTGTACAGTGAAGCCGAGAGGTGTAAACTGCATTTTGAGAGGGGAGACAGAGTTGAGGCAGGAAGGGTTGTGGCAAAGTGAGGTTCTGAGGAAGCAGAAGCGATGGGAGGAGAAGAGACCTGAAGAGCAGAGGGAGGGAATGGCAGTGGCAGGGCGAGGAGCTGGGCAGACCCGTGGAAGCTGAGGCAGGTGGGTGACGGAGCGGGAGGCAGGCTGCACACCCACCAGCTGTGAGGCTCTGGTGATGCCTCAGATGCCTTGGAGCCTTCCCTCTCCCTCATGCTTGTCCTGGTTGTCCTTTGCCCCCAGGAGGCCTGGCTTTTCTCTGACCACTGTTCTGTCGGCTTTTCCTGGATATCCCCATTATTTCCATGAGGAAAGCCCCTGTCCTCTCACCCTCTCTCTGCTGTTCTCCATGGGGCTCTGAGACATCCGTTTCCTCTGTGTCAACCCCACTCAACCCCGATACCCCCCTATATGTGCATCTTCCATGGCAGCCTTGTTCCCCGCCTCCTGCTTCACATTTCTCTCTGTGAGCAGGACTCCTTCAACACAGTGTCCAGCTGGCACTTCAAGCCCAATGTGTCCACACCAATCCAGCTCCCTGTCTACCCCTCAGGTGGAATTCTCTAGACTGTCCTACTTCTTTGGATGATTCCCACCGTACTCCTGGTCGCAAAGACTTTAAACGGCAAAGATATTTTTTTAAGTGTTATCTCCTCTTAAATATGCTCTCATTTATTATTTTTTATTTGATTCTTAATTGTGGTTAAAATATACATAACATAACATTTCCATCTTAACCATTGTGAAGTGTGTAGTGCAGTGGTGTTAAATACGTTCACATCATTGCGCAACCATCACCACCATCCACCTCCACAACTCTTTTCATCTTGCCAAACTGGAACTCTACCCATGAAACAGCAGCACCCCATTCCTCCCTCTGTAAAGGTATGTTCAACCCCCAGCCACTCTGTCCAGGTGGAGGTCAAGATCAACCGTATGTCTGCAGGACCTGGTACAGTACCTGCCATATGCAAATAAGTCAAGAAAAGTTAGATGAATGAATATCCTACTTATTTCACCCATATAATGCCCAATAATTGCTAGTTATCCAGTGGCTAGAACTTTCTGTAGTTTACTTTTGCTTCCAGAACCACCCTCTGCTGGAGTTTGTTCTGCTGACAAAGAAACAGAGGCCCAGAGGTTAAGCTACAGCCTGGTTAACACACCCTGTCAAAGGCAGGCCAGGCGAGCATGCTGGCAGCCACGTCTTGACCAGCAGACCCTCAGCTCCTCCCTCATCTGTCCCCTGTTCCGGCCAGAGGGCACCACCCTCCTTTGGGCCTCTCCTCCAGCCTGTGGAGCCAGCCTCATGCTGCTCTGACTGCCTCTCCCCTCTGGCTCTCCCCTCTAAGCCTCTCTCCCTCGCTGCTGCCAGGTTAGGCTCGCTCAGGCATAGTTCCGCCCGTGGCACCCCCCTCTTGACTCCCCACGTTTCCACAGACATGCCTGTGTCCTTGCACCCCTGCAATGAAGTTCAGCCTCACAGCCTGGCATTTGCATCCTTGCCCCATGCCTCTGACTGCCTCCCCAGGGTCTGCTTCTTCCCCGTCGCCATGGCCGCACTCTGACTGGCGTTTCTTGTCTCTGCACCTTCGCTCTTCCTATGTCTTTTGTTCCAGATGTTCTTCTCCACTCTGCCACCACCAACTGTATCTGTTTTTGTTTGCCGTTGCCTCCCCAGGACCTGGCACAGGGCCTGACATGCAATAGCTGCTCAATAAGCAACTGAGTGGATGTTGCAATCCTTCCTGTCATTTAAGGTTCCGTGTCAGGTGCCACCTCTGTCAGGAAAGCTTCCTCCATCCCCCCAACAAGACTGGATGGCCTTCTTTGCACTTCATTTACTCCTACCTTCTCACATGCCATAGTCTGAATGACATTAAATTTTTGGGCTACTTGTCTTAGCCTCTCAATTAGACAGTAAGCTCCTTGAGACAGAAATAGTCTCTATTTTTAAATATTTATATACGTCTGCCTGCAGGGGCTCATATGTGAACATGCACATGTGTACACACACACACACACACGGGCGCACGCGCGGGCCTGCGCACTGCAGACACAAGCGCGATGCTGAGTGCTGGCTTTGTGCACACAGTGGTGTCACTCGGCATGTGTTAGTTCATCTGAACTGAACCAGCTGACGTTGTCCCTCCTACCTTCTCTTCTTTCTGCAGGCACTAGGACTTCGTCCCTCCTCTCCGCCCCATTTCTGCTCCAGCCCCCAGTTCTCTATCACTTGGGCACTGCAGCATTGCCAACTGGCCTCTGTGGGCAGGAGGATGATGTATGGTGGCTGTCATGCTATCGGCTTTCCCCGCGCAGCACAACAGGTAGAGGATGAAAATGGATCCTCATAAGAACCTTAAATTTTTATGTCAGAGAAGGACACCAGGCCAAGAATGGTGGTAGGGATTACAAACCTGACACCCGCTGGAATAATAAAAAAGATAAGCATTTAGGGTGCCCTCCTGAGGTTTCAGGCACTGGTGAAGCACTTTGCAGCCTCCCATTTAAACCTCCACCAACCCTGTGAGATGACTATCATTATCTCCAGTTTACACCTGAGGAGTGAGACAGAGAGGGTAAGTAACGTGCCCCAAAGCACACAGCTGATAAGTGGCAGTGTCTGAATTCAAACCCAGGACCTCTCCACTTGCATTCTGCTCTCTACCTTCTTCCTGAAAGAATCCAGACAGTTGGCAGAGAACACCACCTTGGAAACCTCCCATCCTGACTACCCATGTTACAAACGAGGAACCCCAAACCCAGACAGGAGAGTCACTTGAATGAAGCCACATTACTCATCCTGGTAAAGCAGCCTCCAAGCCCCAGGTTTCCTGATTCCCAGCTCCATGGCCTTTCCACTGTCCTGTACACCCAAGGGTACCGCCTGGTGCCCCCAGTTCTTCTTTAACGAGCTGCTTATTGAGGGGTTTTCATGACAAAATTCATTTGAGAGAAGAGTTGGACTTTTTGTTTAAAGCAAGGCAAAATATATGTTTTGGGGAGAATTTCAGGGCAGCAGTTTGACATGAAGAGAGAGGGGAAGAAAAGGATCAGCATGGAGAGTGGCGGAGGGAGAAGGCAGCCACACATGCCCCCGAGGGGAGGCTGAGCTGGTGGGAAGAAGGGAGATGGTCAACCAAGGCCTTTGGATGGGAGAGAAGTTAAAGACAAGCGTTTCCTCTGAATTTTAGGGGTGGTGGGTAATTGATGAGGACTGTGGTCATTATGGCCAAAGTAGAGGCGAACGGGGGCCATGGAGGTGGATTTGGGGCTCAAATGACTCAGGTGTTGCAATTTCTCAGCAGGCAGCAAGTGCAGTGGGAGAGATGGGGCCTGTGTGGCCCAGACTGGGGTTCCAATCACAATCTCACATCTGTGACTTCAGGCAAATCACACCACCTTCTTTAAGATCTCTAACTCTCTGTAGAGGTCTTGTGGGGGGCAAAAGAGATAATAAAGGGGAAGTATTTTGCCAAGTATAATGTGCTTTATAAGGCCTTGTGTTCTTATCAGGAAAAGTAGTAACATGGTTAGGATTTTGGCAGGGTGGATGGGAACTATGATTCACATATTGAAAAAAAGCTTGTTGGTTGACATATATTGTGTGCCAAACCTGAGTTTGACATTATAGGAGACATAAAAAATCATCCCACAATCAATTGGGGAGGTAGGTAAGGTATTCACACAGGCACAATGCCAGGGAGGAAGTGATGAGGCCAGAAGAGGGCTTAGGTAACGGGGAAGAAGAGGAGGCAGCAGTGAAGGGTTATGGAACGAGGACAGGAGCGCCTCGACCAGAGCAGCCTCAGCAAAGACGCACATGGCGGCTGACGGCAGAGGAAGGAGAGCAGGGGAAACCAGGACGACACGGGCCAGAGTCCTGGTGAGGGAACTGGAGGCAAGAGGGGAGCTAAGAGAGTTCCTCTGAAAGTAGGATCCCTAGTTCTTGCTGCTCAGTGACAGTGGGAAGTGAGATTCAAAGAAGTGGCTGAGCCCAAGCAATAAAGACCATGGTGGTCCGGAGAATAGAAATGGGGGACATCAGAGGAAGATCACATTTAAGAGCATCTGTGAGGATGGTCTCCTCTCAGGGAAGAGGAGCTGGACAGCATTCGTGCGTCAGGGCTGGGAGCCACGCATCCGTCTCCTCCAGCCACCATGACCCTGCCTCACACCTGATTTGCCTCCTTGGTCCTATTCCTCCTGGCTCCTAGACGTCTCTGCTTCCTAAGGTTTGTACCCCTCAACCCTGTTCTGTGCTAGTGCTGTTCTCTCCTCTGGAGAGCTCATTCGCATAACACCCAAACACCTTGCCCCCAACAGTCCTAACTTTCCCCATCTCCGTGCCTTCTACCACCCTGAAGGACCTTCCTCCCAAGTAGACATGTATTGAGCACTAGGTATTATCGATTTGCTGGAAATTTTTATATGCATTTTCCCATAGAGTCCTCACTACAACCATGAGAGATTGCTATTACATTCCCATTTTGTACACAAAAAATTCCCCCAATTTACCCAGTGCTGGGAATAGATCATTTATTCTTTGTTCATGCAACAAGTATTTAACGAGTACCTTCAATTTGTCAGGCTGTGTGAGGAACTCAACACAATGATGGACCCAGGGTTTTTTTTTTTTTTTTTTTAACTCTAAGCCTGGTGCTTCATCTGCCATATCCAACTTCAATCTCAAATGCTCTTTTATCCATGAATACCTTTCTGCTGAATCACCGTGTAATTTATACCTTGTTTACCACATCTAGTCCCGTCTGCCTTATATTACACAGTCAGCCTGCGTCTACTTCTCCCATTAGATCGTGAGCTATTTGAGGACAGGAACTGTTTTCATCTTTGTGTCTCCAAACTGACCTGAGGGCTGGTCCCTCAATAAATGAGCGCTGAGTGAGGCTGAGCTGTATCACTGGATGGATAGATCCTTTCTGGGGAAGCCAGACACCAAAATCATGTCCTGGCTTCTCTAGGGGCATTTCAAAGCAGAACATTGGATTTGAAATAATTCCTCTCTACAAGGCACTTAGAGCACTTTCTAGATTGTAGGTAGTTAATCCATGGAACACCCTGATAGGAGCAAGAACACAAGCAAGAAATATTGTCTTCCTTTGACTGATGGAGAAATTTAGCTCACGATAGTCAAGTGCCTTTCCTGATGTAGAAGTCGGCTGAGGACCCAAGGAGGCTAATTCTCCTCCTCCTGGCTCGGCGTTTTGTCCCCACAGCTCTGCTAGGGCAGCGACTGCCCCACGCACACCAGCCAGCTGTGAGGCCTGGATGGACAGCTACGACCCAGATTTCCCAAGGACTGAAACATTTATTTTATCTGATGTTCAAACTGAAAAGTCTGGGTTAAAAGACACTTAAAAATAAGTGATCGGAATCATCACTTTCAAGTTAACCTAAGGTCAAAATTTTCATTTATTCTTTCAGGGCAGTAATTTGTGTTTATTTCTTAGAACAGTGCCAGGCACATAGTAGGTGCTTACTAAGGAGTTACTGAATAAATGACTTTCTCTGTTCACATATTTGACTTTGGTGAGATCAGCTGCAGTCTTGTTTTTTTCTTTTTTTTTTTAAAGAATGGATTCTTTTTTTTTTTTAAAGATTTTATTTTTTCCTTTTTCTCCCCAAAGCCCCCCAGTACATAGTTGTATATTCTTCGTTGTGGATGTTGTGGCATGTGGGACGCTGCCTCAGCATGGTCTGATGAGCAGTGCTGTGTCCATGCCCAGGATTCGAACTAACGAAACACTGGGCCGCCTGCAGCGGAGTGCGCGAACTTAACCCCTGCAGTCTTGTTTTAATGACACAGTAAGCCTAATTGAAAAAGGTCAGATGAGTATTTGCATGTCAATGACAATGATGGTCATGATAATAAATCCTGACCTCCTGCCTGTGAAGCCCAGGCTCCTGCACGCCTCACACAAGTCATAGGTGCTGAATTTTGTTTTCCTGATGATGGTGATCTTTTTTTGCCTTTGTCTCTTAAGTGTCTCTCCTTTTTGATTAGCCCGTTACTCTGACAGGAGGACGCCTAGAATTAAGAGTATAATTGTGGCCGTGGATTAGTATGAAATGAATTAACTTATTAATTCATAATTCAACTATGCTCTTTTAGTACAGGTTTCAGTTTGACCAATGGGCACTGAACATTTTTCTAAAAAATTCGTGAGTCTTATTAGAAACCTTTCCCTAAGTTACATTTTTAAGACTAATTTGCATTATTATTAAAACACGTAATTTTCTAAACCAAGGCAAATTTAGTCTAGCCTCTATTTAAGCAAGTGCCCAAGAAATACAGCATCAATTAAATTTCACTGTATTTTGTCCTTCCTTCTCTACCTCCTCCTCCAAAAAAAATCCTTTTTGTGTAACATCAAAAGAGAACTTTGATAAAGGCCGATGGAGTGTCAGTCATTCTTGTCATTCACTGATACCTCCCTTCTCCTCCTTCCAGGTGCATGGTAGGCTTTCACTTCCCCATCTCCTTGAAGTTCGACTTCAAACCATGCAACTTGCTTTAACCAATGAAATGTGAGCAGAAGTGACGTTTGTCACTCCGTGGTGGAAGTCTTTAAGTGCAGGTGCATGATTCATATGTACCCATTTCCCTGTTCTGGTAACTGGCAACATTCCGGACAGTGGAAGCTCTCTGTCGTGTTGGAAACTTGAGTGAGGACAGAATGGAGTAGAACTCTCCTACCACCTGAGAATACCATACAGTGAGAGTGAGAAATAAATCTTTACTGTTTTATACCATTGACATTTTTGTTAGTTATTGCAGCATAACCTAACCTATCCTGACTGATAAATGAGAAGATTTCAAATCATCACACTCTGGTTTAGAAAATGTGAATCTGTGCCCCGCCCCAACCCTTGCTGTCTCCTTAACCCCCATCTCTCTCTATCTTTCTCTCTCTCCTAAAAATTATACCCTTACTTTGCAGATGCCACCTTGATTCAAGTAAATCCAATAGCCTTTTTATTCCTCAAGAAAATGATAGGCCAAAAAAGACCAGAGGCTTTTCTCCCAGGTGTGCATAGTCCTAAAGGTAAGGTTCTTCACTATGTGACAGATTTATTAGTGGGACTGGTGTGTGAGCAGTGACCAGTGAAATAAGTGCCTTAGCCTTTCCCAAGTTTCTGGTGACAGCATGAGGCGCCTGAATGACAGGACCAGAAACTATAGTCTTCTTTTAATATGTAGTCACACCTCTGTTCATCTTTTTAAAGTGGCTGCCCCCTTATGTATAGACGAACCTCCAAATTAATTAAATAGCATAGTTCCAGTGTTCAGAAGGCCTGAATCCCCATGCCTTATGACTTATCTTTTATAAACTCCATTTTCTCACCTGTAAATTAGGGGTGATAGTATTCATTGCCCACTGTTTAAAAATATTATTATATGTGCATTGTTTGACCCCTTGGAAGGTCAATAATGTGCTTCTTATTGAAAACTAGCCTCTCACCAATATCTGTAGAACAAGGCAAAGTGCACTGTTTTGAGCAATTTGAATCATCTGATCAAACGTCTTCACCAAATCAGGTTTTTAAAAATGTTTTTAAATTTTGTTTTTTAGAGCAGTTCTAGGTTTACTGAAAACTGAACAAGAAGTGCAGAGAGTTCCCTTGTACCCCCTCCCCTGCACACAGTTTCTCCTATTATTTACATTTGCATTAGTGTGGTACATTTGTTATAAATCATAAACCAATATTGATACATTATTAACTAAAGTCCGTCGTTTGCATTAGGATTCGCTCTTTGTGTTGCAGAGGTTTTGACAAAAGCATAATGTCATGTATCCACCACCGTCTAACATACAGAATACTTTCAGTGCCCCAACTATCTCCTGTGCTCCGTGTATTCACTCCTCCCTCTGTCCCCCAAACTTCTGGCAACTACTGCTTTTTTCATTGTCCCTATAGGCTTGCCCTTTCCAGAATGTCATATAGTCAGACTCATATAGTATACAGCCTTTTCACACTGGCTTCTTTCACTTAGTAATAAGCATTTAAGATTCCTGCATGTCTTTTCATGGCTTGATAGCTCATTTCTTTTTATTGCTGAATAATATTCCGTTGTCTGGATACACCACAGTTTGTTTATTCACCTACAAAAGGACATCTTGGTTGCTTCCAAGTTTTGGCCATGATGAATAAAGCTGTTATAATCATCCATGTGCAGTTTTTTGTGTGGACATAAGTTTTCAGCTCATTTGAGTAAATACCAAGGAGCTCGACTGCTGGATCGTATGGTAAGAGTATGTTCAGTTTTGCAAGGAACTGCCAAACTGTCTTCCAGAGTGGCTGTACCGTTTGCATTCCTATCAGAAATAAATGGGGTTTTCATTACTCCACATCCTTGCCAACATCTGAGGTTGTCAATATTTTGGATTTTAGCTATTCTAATAGAGGTGTGGTGGTATCTCATAACTGTTTTAATCTGCAATTCCCCAGTGACATACGATATTGAGCATCTTGTCATACGCTTATTTGCTTCTTTGGTGAGGTGTCTATTCAGAAGTTATGCTCACTTTTGAATTAGGTTACTATCTTACTGTTGAGATTTAAGTGTTCTCTGTATATCTTGGATAAATCCTTTATCAGATATGTTTTTGCAAAGACTTTCTCCCAGTCTGTGGCTTGTCTTTCCATTCTCTTTACAGTGTCCTTTACAGAGCAGATGCTTTTAATTTTAATGTAGTTTAACTCACCAAGTTTTTCTTTCACTGATCATGCTTTTGGTATTGTATCTAAAAACTCATTGCCAAAACCAAGATGACCTAGATTTTTCCCTATGTTATCTTCCTGTTTTGTAGTTTTGCATTTTACATTTAGGTCTATGATGCATTTGGAGTTAATTTTTGTGAAGGATGTAAGGTCAGTGCTTAGATTCTTTCCTTTTTTTTTTTTTTTCTTTTTTTTTTTGGTGAGAAAGGTTGGCCCTGAGCTAACATCTGTTGCCAATCTTCCTCTTTTTGCTTAAGGAAGATTGTCCCTGACCTAACATCCATTCCAATCTTCCTCTATTTTTTTGTATGTGGGATGTCACCACAGCATGGCTTAATGAGCAGTGTCTAAGTCCATGCCTGTGCCCAGGATCCAAACCCACGAACCCTGGGTCACTGAAGTGGAGTGTGCAAACTTAACCACTACGCCACCAGGCCAGCCTCTCAATTCATTTTGTTGCATGTAGATGTCCAACTGTTCCAATCATTGGTTGGAAAGATTATTCTTTCTCTACTGAATTTCTTTTGCTTCTTTGTCAAAGGTGAGTTGACTATATTTGCGTACCATATTGTTGACTATATTTCTGTACTCTCTATTCTGTTTCATTGATCCACATGTCTATTTTTTCACCAACACCACACTGTCTTGATTACTGTAGCTTTATAGCAAGTCTTGAAGTCAAGAAGTGTCAGTCCTCAAACTTTGTTCATCTTCAGTTTTGTGTAGGCTATTCTGGGTCTTTTGCCTCTCCATATAAACTTTAGAATCAGTTTGTCAACATCCACATAGTGACTTGTTGAGATTTTGATTGGAAATGAGTTTAATCTATAGATCAATTGGAAGAACTTAAATCTTGACAATATTGAATCTTCCTATGAACATGGAATATCTCTCCATTTATTTAAACCTTCTTCGATTTCTTTCATCAGAGTCTATAATTTTCTTCATACAGATCTTACACACATTTTTCTAGATTTGTCCCTAAGTACTTCATTTTTTTGGTGCTAATGTAAATCAAATCAGTTTTTGAAAGATAAGTTGAACTAAGTTGCTATTATTTTTTAAAGAACTCAGCTGTTTCTTCTACTATTTTTGTAAATTAAGCCAAATTGTTTTGCAGAAGTGAAATTATACTTGAGTTATCAGCTCTTCCTATTTATACTTAATGATTCTTTTCATATAGAATAATTATCAGCTACCCTCTCATCTTGGTTACTTGCATGCTTGTGAGGTCAGAGGTGCCCAAAGTGGAATAGAATAGAAGTTGAATTAGAATTTTCATTTATTATCAAAAATAAAATGCATTGTTCAGGCCAGAATATTTCCCTGGGTACTGGATCTCATACCTGCCACTGATGGAACTCAGAAGAATGAGGAAATGCTTATTTCTTCTTGATGGACCCTTTCCTTCCCAGCCAAATAAAGGCCCTGGATCTTAGAATGGAAAGCTCATCTGTGTTGCTCAAATTTCTGTATTTCATTCAAAATTAAGATAATGGCCATATCTTAATTGGAAATTAGGAAAGTGTCCAAACACATTTTTCAGCCTCAATTTCTCTACCTAGTGACTGGAGAGTTGCTATTTGCATACCTCAATGCTTAAATGCTACGGACCTAGGAAGCCCAGGTGCTGACACCTCCTAATCCACCTGCTGTGGGCCAGACACAGTGTGACATCAACCAGAGAAACACCTTCCAGATTCCAGTAGGCACATTTTCATACTTTGATTCATTATGGGTAAATTTTTTTTAATGAGCTATTTGAAGTACTCTCCTCCAGAAAGTACCATTTGAAATAACGGCAGATTTAAGAAATAAGTCCTCAGGAATGGCCCTATCTAGACTGTGATGTCAACTGTGCTTTTCCACCTGGCAGGTATTCAGCTCACAAAGTAACGAGGTGGCTTGGAGAAACTTTCTCTTTTCCATTAGTACCGCCTTTCCATGAGGCCAGCATCCCTCTCTTAATTCTCGGTTCCAGGAGGGCCTGCCTGCTTTGCCTCAGTGCTTCCTGAGGAGGTAGCCTTGAAAATCACCAGTGCCGTGCTTCATGTGTACCCACAGGCTCATTTGCTCAAGCTCTCAATCTTGCAGACCATTTAACACACAGGCCGTGAAGTCTGATGACCCACCTCTGGGTTTCAGGTGTCAGCTTGGACTCGACCTCTCACCAGGGCGTTTTCCCCTGAAATTCCCTCTCCCCAGGACTAAAGAAACTCCTTGAGGCAGCAAGGTCAAAACTCCTCATCTCAGGGGTCTTGCCTGAAAACCACTGCCTGTGCAACCATCTCACTCCATAAAACAGGACTAATAAATGCCAGCCCACAAGGCTGACGCTTCGGGTAATACCAGGGGAAATAGTTTGGACTGCTTCAGAGAAAAATGGCTATTTAGGGGCTAAATAGCATTATAGCCAATGGAATAAGAACACAGGTTTTAAATTGCAAGATCTGGTGACAGTTTCTCCAGTGAAACTATGTGTTAGAGCACCACGAATTTCAATTTTTAGGTCAAACCTGCCCCAGCCGCTCTGCAACAGTTGATGGCAGCCTTCTGATGTAAGTTCTGTGATTGCAGTTTATTAGTTTCTGGAATTGGGTCCTGTATTTTGAGCAATTCCTATAAATGTACTTGGGAGTAGTTATTTTCCTTTAAAGAATGTGATACTAAAACAAATTTTTAATAAAGTGTTTTTGAAAAGGCAACAGGATGAAAAAAAGCTGGGTGAAAATTCAAGCTAGTAATGAACTGAATATGTCTCTAATTATATTGAATTTACAAGTAATAGAATGAGGCAGGGTTAGCAATTACTTTTGAATGAGATTGCATGCCTGAAGGAAGAGAAAGCTCCCCTTAAAATTAGGGAAAATGGATAAAAGTGCTGTATCATTACATTTAATTTTAAATATCTTTCACTCTAGACTTTCAAAGGTCTAGTAGGTTCCAAAACAGATTCTCCAATAAAAATTTTGTGGAAACGGATGGTTCTCTCAAAACTGAGTTTGGTTTTGATTTTTTTTTTTCTTTACCTAGCCTTGAGTATGGACATTTCTTTACCGTATAGCCTTAATGCCCACAAATTTTCAAGGTGCTAGCCCAAAGTAAAATTCAGAAAGTGATTAGAAAGTGCTCAACAGAATTCCTACACACCAGAGTGAAAACTCAAGAGTTAAACAGGTTTGAGTCCTTCAATAAAACAATTTAATTGGATGTATAAATAATTCATTTGGTGCCCATAGAACTGCCCTAGCATCATTTGTCTTTAATAAGCCAAATCCACAAATAAATAGGGTGTTGGCTGGCATCGAGGCTCGTCTCTCACGATGTGACTCTGAGTCGAACTCCATCTTGACCAGAGAAATCATCCATCATTTGAACAGATTGCTCAAAGGATAGCAGCCTGGGGTAGGGAAGCCCCGGGTTGTTACAGCGTTTGCACTCCCAAATCATGCCATTCAGTCTCATACTCACAGTAAACTCAGGTCTAGTGTCTGCAGGTGAAGACCGATGTGCTGGGTGGCAGGACAATGATGAGCCAGGACTCCTGAGACCTCCAGCTCCCTGCCTGAAGGGACTTCTTGTTCTCTGTTGCACAAATGCACACTTTGTGGTCCTGAGAGTTTTCTGTTTCACCCCCACAACACTATACCAGTTAAGTATTATTACTACTATCCCTATTTTGTGGATAAGGACACCAGGACTTAGAAAGCTTTAGCATTTTGTACAATATTCTACTGCTAGTCCATGGCAGAGCCAGACTTCAATTTAGACAGTCTGGTTTCCTAACTGTTAGACTACATGGGGCTATTCTTACGGCATCTTCTAAAATACCCAAGCCTTACAGAGGTATTCTGACAAGACGACGGGCGCAGATATCAAATAGCTTTGTAGGGAAACTAAGGTGCAGACAATTCAGTGACTTACTGGGATCACGTACATATCAAATCAAGGACAGATTGGCGATCATTTCAGAGAGTCTGCCTCCCAGTTGGAATAGCTGCTTCACACATGTGCGGCTTGTATGTGGCATTCACACCAGTGGCCTGGCCAGAGCCGGGGACCACAGTGGAGGCTCCCATCTTGGCTCTTCCCCCAAGCACTTCCCTCCTGGGGCTGGGCCTCAGTTTCCTCATGTGTCATTTAAAGGGAGATAGATTTTCAAATCTTTTGCACTCAATTTCATCACTAAAATTCTATAGCCACCACAGCCAAGAAGGATACTCCATTATGGAGTCAACCACACTTCACCTTTCTGGAATGCAGAGCTATGACCCTGGTGGAAAACTTAAAGAGTGATGGCGCTAGCCTGTCTCCTGCCCTGTGTTACCTGCCAATTGGCAAACATGACCTCCTCCTCCCCTCCCCCTACTCCCAATGATAAAAGGACTTTGGGAGGCTTAAACTAAAGTATTATGGCTTTTCTCTAACTGCTCACTACCATCTTGGGCGAAATTTGTACTTATACGTGAATGGCTCCATACTCCTTTATCCTTCCCTGGAGCCATTTCATCCACCAGATTATGAGTCCTTGAAGCAGGAAGTGAGATTTTACCTTTAACGTCCTAGAAAATCACTGTAAGATATGTCACAAGGATGAAACAAAGTCATTTTTACCTGAGGCTTTGATAACCCTTTTAGTCAGATGCTTTTGCATAAAGTATAATCCTGGGTGAATTTACTCTGCCAGGAGTTAATGCGTTTAGCAACAACGCATTATGGCAAATGCCACTGCCTGTCAGTTGTTTAACATCAGGATCATAAAGAAGCCGTCTGCTCCAAGTCTCCTTTATCTTTCATCTCCTCCCCGCAGATTGGCACTTGCTTCTGTTTTATTCAATCCTTGGATAAAAGCCCAGAGGATTGCTCCAGGATTTGGACTTCTGGGTAGAAATACATTAACTTCGCAAGCCCTAAGACGTTCATTTTTTTTCCTTACCAAAACCCAATGTAATTTGTATTCTGATTTCAAAGACACCACTTTAGGTGACCTTTAAGACGACCCATTGAAATAACTGACATGCGAACAGCAGACTTCCATATATGCAGGGTCATTGTCTTTTGATATATTCAGTGATCTGCCTTCTAACGTTTATATGCCTCCAAATAGTTTTATTACGTGTTCTCATTCTTATTATCATTGGCATTTGGACGCCTGTTTTCTTTTCTTTATCTGTTAAACAGAAGTATATTTAGTGTTCTCAGTGATACATCATAAAGGTAGAAAAAGGTGAACCCTTTGATATATTACAAGTCTTTCATAGCATGAAATAACTATTGCCTATTATTTTACTCCTGACATTTTTATTTTTAAGGGAATTTCACTTGATTTGTGGTGCTGACACCTCTGATATGTTGTTTCCAGTGACCTTACATCCAAAATCAGTAGCGTGTGACATTTGATGGCCCAGATAAAAAACATTAATGGTGGAAGAGAGGGTCTATTTTCCTGGTCATAAATTAAGTTTAAATAACTCTGAATTTATTTTAAACTCTCCAGTACTTTTTACTGTCCAGGCAATAAATGTATTTATTAGTGGGGGCCTACCTGGGTTTCCAACAGAGCCCTCTGCTTGGCTGTTTTGAATCTCTTCCTTCTCTCTCATGGAAAACTCGTCTTACCTATAAATGCTGATTTGCACAAATTGTTCTCTAATTTCTACCAGTAGGGATCAGAGAAAGGGCTGCTTATCAGAGAGGTAAACCGAAAGTGCTTTGGTTGTCAATCAGGTTAAGAAAAGCAGGAGTTCACAAAATATTCACTGACGTGGGTAATCCAGTCCTAAATGAATCCTGTCTTGGAATTCAAAGTAGAGACACAGGCACAAGCAGCCGCGTCCTGGTCATTCTGTAGCCCTGTGTGAAAGGTTTGTTTTACATCCTGATTTAATTTTCACAGAAGTGGAAGCCTATTTCCCCATTTTGATCTTTATAACTTTCCATCTTTATGTGTGTTTTTTGGTACTCATTTATTAGATGATTATAAATTGTCTTGAGAATTTCTCAGTTAAAAAAATGTGTGATTTAAAAATTTTTACCTATGTGTTTGAAAATTGCCTTATACGTTTTTTATCAAGATATTGTTCACATACCCTAAAATTTGCCATTTTAAAGTGCACAATTCAGTGGTTTTTAGTATTCACAAGGTTGTGCAACCATCACCACTATCTAATTCCAGAACATTTTCATCACCCAAAAAAGAAATCCCCAATACCTGTTAGCAGTCACTCACCATTCACCCTGCCCCCAGCCCTGGCAACCACTAATATGCTTTCTGTCTTTATAGATTTGCATTTCATATACATGGACTCATACAATATGTGGCCTTTTGTGTCTGGCTTTTCTTTCAAGATAATGTTTCCAAGGTTCATCCATGTTGTAGCATGGATCAGTACTTCACCCTTTTTTGTGGCTGAAAAATATCCCATTGTCTGGGCATATCACATTTTGTTTATCCATTTGTTAGTTGATGGATAGATTTTTCATTTAAAAAATTTTATCTATATGTTCAAAAGTTGCCTTATAATAAATTGCCAGGTATTTCTCTTGTTTGGAATATTTTAAAAAGTTAGATCTTTTAAAAATGCTATAAAGTGTATGTTATTTTAATATCTTCAATAATAACAATCACATATCTCTTATTGCTCATGTATAAATTTCTTATAGACCTTGCCACAAAATGGGAGAAAAGTAGCATCCAGAAGCTCTCCATTGTATGAGTAGGGGAGTAAAACAACCAGTCATTCACTAAATATAAATTCACATTTAAAGATTACACGTGATTCTTGAATATACGGAATGCTGTTCAAATGGCTTTTCACGAAGACCAGCCGCCTGACCCCTCTCAGGACCCCAGGACACTTTCCCTTGAAGTACAGTGATATCCATGTTTATCCTTCGCTGGGCTGTCCATTCTTTGCAGGCAGGGGCTTTGCCTGCTTCCTCTTAGTCTCCAGAGCCCTAATGCATGGTACTCTCCAGAGTACAATGCTTTAAGGCACTCACAAAACCAGTTTAATGAATGAAATAATTATATGCTCTTCTGCTCTTTGTGCTCAGTAAGAAAAGGAGAAGAGACTTTCATAAAAGGCATTTCGATCATTGCAAATTGGCTCCTGTTTACCATTTACATATAGAGAAGTGCACAGTTCACACTTGCCTTGCTTGATGAACGTCCACAAAATGAGTACAGCCGTGTGACCACCACCAGATCACAAAGCACAATGGACCAGCCCCTAGAATCTCTCAAGCTCTCCCGGCCAATATCCAATATCCCACCCATCTCTCCAACGGCAACAGCTATCCTGACTTCTAACACCAAAGGTGATTTTGAACTTTACATAAATAGACATCCCTTTTACTCTCATGACATTTTCAAAATAAGGATATAAAGCAAAGTTTGCAGTCTTGTAATAAGGATATGCATGATACACAATCCTTAGGTTCTAAGCAGCAAAGACTGAACTAATCCAAAGGAGAGGGAGGCAACCTCCATTTTCACTTCTGACTACACTGAATTAAAAAAAATTCTCTCCTGCTTTCGTATGTTTTAATGATCTTCATATAATGTTTAATTTCTGAGCATAGGAAGTGTGAAGCAGGCAAAGTTTACCCACCTCTTTCCACCTTGGATTTTTCTTCCTTCATCTCCTCCTTTTTCTCTCAATGACTTTGTCTCAGTCTGTTTGGGCCATTATAACCGAAATATCACAGACTGGCTTATAAACAACAAACATTTATTTCTCACATTTCTGGAGGCTGGGAAGTCCAAGATCAAGGTGCCAGTAGATTCAGCATCTAGTGAGGGTCTGCTTCTGAGTTCACCAAGAGACAGAGGTCTTCTTGGTGTGTCCTCACGTGGCGGAAGGGGCAAGGGAGCTTTCTAAATTCTCTTTTATACGGGCACTAATCCCATTCATGAGGGCTCCAGCTCATGACATAATCTCCCAAAGGCCCCACCTCCTGATACCATTACACCGGAGATTAGATTCCAACATATGAATTCTGGGGGGATCACAAACATTCAGTCTATAGCAGATGCTTTCCTACTTCCATTCCTCATAATTCATCTTAGAGGGTTAACTAATAATGAAAGTGTTCAGTAGCAATTACTGACCATCTCCTCCTAGTGGATCTCTCAGTGTTGGAAAGGTCTTCAGTCCTCAGGAGACACAGGAATTTGAGATGTGTGGCTGTGAGCCAGGGTATCATGAGAACGGGGAGCTCAGAGGAATGAGTATCTGGAGTTCAGCAAACCTCTGCAAACTCTATCATGTTATCCTTGTGGACCAGAGGGAGGAGCCTGTGACTGGCAGAATAACAGCCTGACACTGAACTGGGAAGTAAAACTAATCCACCAGATGACAGAATTATGACACAAAAAGATCTTGACAGTCTGAAGTGATAGCCCCAAACTCACTGAATTTAATGGTGATAAACATGAGTTTCCGTTATCAAGATAAACAACTAATGACACTCCTACAGGATGAGAGAGGCTGACACACATCCATTCAGGTGTAAAAAAGTCCTAGAGATTTCAGTTGACTGTAAGGGCAACATGGGGTGACTGCCAAGAGACTACTTTCATCATAGACTTGTCCAGAACAGAGAAAGTCACTGTTCCTCTTTTTTCTGCCATAGTCAGAAGAATTTGGTGTATTTTATTTGGTTAAGAGCAGCACATTTAAAAAGGAACATGGTAAAACTAGAGAGGGTTAAAGAAGGGTGAAAGGGGGATGATAATGATCGGGGAAACCCCGTCACACGAGGAATGGTTGGAGGGTCCGGGCATCCTCAGTCAGAGGTGGTCTGCAGTTTTCTCACATCTGAAGGGCGTGAGAGGTAACACAGAGTGGAACTAACTAGTGTATGACCTTGGAAAACATCTAATCCCTTTGCAAGTTGTGAATGAGTTTTAACCAGATGATCACTAAGCTCATTTCAGAAAAAAGCCATGAATTTTGTAACCCATATAAAACGGAGACGTCTGCAATCCAGTCTTAGTGTCCCATTCAAGAATAGTTTAGCAGCCAGACTTAACTCATTTAACTTTCATAGGAACCACGCAAAAGGTATATCATGATGGTGGTGACCAATTTACATGTGAGAAGAGCCTGTCAGAAGGCATCATTTGCCCCAGATCACAGCTGGCAAGTGGAGTGTGGGACTTGAACTGAGGTCTCCCTCCTAGCGGCAGAAGCGTCACCGAGCTTAGCTAGGTCTGTCTGAAGTCGGCCCCCTCTCTTTGCCACGGTGGTGTATCTGGCTCTACGCTTCCAGCCTGGCTTTTGATCTGGGGACAGAGAACCAAGTCAACACTATGTGGCAACATGGTTTTTTTCCTAAGAAAACTGTTCCTCTGCTCTCTGTTTGTTCTTCCACGTCAGGGTTCCTCTGCTTCCAATCTTCTCAATGCCCAAAGTGCTTGTCAGTCCTTCTCACACTTGCTGAGAAACACACTATAGAATGAGCTGACCCAAGGAGAAGGGACTCCAAGCAACAATCTTGCATTTCCTTTAGACTGCTGCCAAGGCCAAATGCTTGACCTGCCTCCAGTTCAGTTCACTTGTCTTTTATGTGCACGGCTTGCTCTCCAGTTCACAAAGGCTGCTCTGTAGCCAACCAGAGACACAAGTGTTGCTTTCAGTAAATTGTACCATTGTAGATAAGGTGGTACAGTTTAGGGGTCAGACAGGAAGCTACAGGGGGTATTGGCTCTTGTCTGTTCAGAAGGCTCCACTTCTTTTATGTGAGAAAAGTAGACTGGCTCTCCACACTCAGTGCACAGTTGAGTGCCGCCAACAAACGTTCATCAAATGAACGAGTGAGTGAATGAGTGCGTGCTCAGTGTCGTGCTCAGTGACTACTTTCAGATAACTCCCCACTGTCAATGAGCTGGGCCAGGGGAGCTGCTGCTTCCCGCCTGCCGGAGCCCACGGCAGCTCATGAGAGTTCTGATTTGTGAAACTCAAGTAGGCACGTTTGTATAATACATAGTAATTAAATCCTCTTGTTCATTAAATAATTTAATGATGAAACAAAGCTGGTCCTGAGGATTTGTGCAAAAAAAGAAAGAAAGAAAAAGAAAAGAAAGAAAGTTTGATTCTACAGATCAGACCTCATCAGAGTCATATCAAGGACAGCTTTGAAAGCTTTTTAAACCCACCAGGTATTGAGAAATCTGAGAACCACATCCACTTCCTTGCACTCATTCGATCCAGGAGAGAAAAGCCATGCAACGCAGGAGTGGTGGAGGAAAATGGGTAACAGGGCAAGAAAACACTACACAGTTAGGAGGAGACGGCTAACCTGTCTTTTAGCTTCTTTGTGGAGGAGGGAGGTTGAGTCACTCCCTCATGGTGAAAGACAAGCCTTCAGGGAGGAAAGCTGGCCTTCCCCTGCTTGGGGCTGAATCTAGAACCCAGCACTGTGGCATTTGCCAGTGGAGGGGTCTCTACCGTGCGGGAATGCAGCATCTCATTAGTGTGGGGCGCTGATAATGACCTGATCAGCTGTTTCATCCACTACTGATGGATGCCTTCCAGACGACCTCCACAGGTGTAACTCCTCAGCCAATTATGTGAACCCCTTTCCCCCAGCCTTTAGCATTAACCCCAACACGATTCTATTATCAGGAACTCATGCTTATCAATGGCCGTTGATACTTCTGATCTTTCCTGGAGGTTTGGGAGAGTTGGGAAGTGAGGGAGGAGAGAAGGAGGCCCTGGAGTTTGGTTAGCTCTCGAATTTTCAGCAGGAACGTCTAGCTGCTCACAGCTGGTAATGGTGAGCAAATGGCTGTGAAAACCTGGACTGCCTGCAGCTCTGCCCTGCTCCCAGGTCAGATCCCCCCCAACACCGATTAATTGATTAACCAAGGGTTCTTGAAGAGAATGATTTGATGAGGGTAATTTATAGAGATGGTATCTTTTGTCATCATTTGTCTTTGAAAACATAGAAGAAAACTGCTTTCAAGAGGATGCAGCCCGCCAACATGAGCAATAGCGGATGGAGCTTCATCAGTTACAGCAGACTGCTCAATTTTGTACCTTTTCAGCCAGTCAAATATCCAATAACCACAAAGGGTGGAAAAAAACACATTTTCGCTCTCTATGTTTTAAACTTTTCGAGCACTGGCTTATGAAAATATTTGGGGTTGTTCACTGCTCTGCTCTCTGTAGCATAAACATTTATTTAAATGGGGCTGTCTCTAGTAATGAAGAATGAAGGAAAAACAATGGTCTGATTTTGACAAATTAACTTGTGATTTGGAGAGTCAGTGAAGCAAGGAAGAGACATTCCTAACTATACTAATTAAATGAGCTTGCAACATTTATTTTAATGCAATGGAACCAGCCATATGAAGATGAACATTTTAATTTATTTTGCAGTGACATTATGAAAAATTTCACTGCTGCAGATTATCTACAAAAACAAATCTCATCAGCATCTAGGTTTGTGCAGGAAATTTCCATCTTTCACATGAGCCTGACCTTCCCCGGTGGAAGCAAGTGCGAATGAGTAAAGTTACTTGAAAAGTTTTTCGAAGGTTGTCTTTCCACCGAGGCTGGGCTTTATGTTCAAATGACTTTCGTGCCAAACACATCCATTTTTCATGGTGCGGCGTAGATGAAAAATTCCGAATCCATTCTACGGGGAATGCAAATATAGCTCATTAGTTCTAAAACATTTTTCATGAAAGACTGCAGAGTATTTGCCGGCAGATGAGGCTGCATAGTTCCAGCCAAGAATGAACACCACATGTCCCACTAATTGTTTTTTAAAGTTCTTCCTTTCCTCTCTGGCACCCAGTAGCTGTTGAAAATAGGAAACAATATGAAAAATGGAGGGGAGCTTAGCTTACTTTGACATTATTCTGCACATGGTGTCTTGTCCTTTTTTTCCTCACTCTCTCTACATGCAGCCATATTCTAGAAGGAAAAGGCACAGTTTTGTAGACCATTGAAGCATTTTTTGCTTCTCCTAAAGACAAATAGAGTGCACATTTTCTGGAGAGTCAACTATTGCCTGAGGGCAGTGTCCCTGGAGCCCTCTCCTTCGGTGCCACAGGCTCTGCTGGCTGGTTGGCTGATGTAGCACAGGGCAGACAAAATGACCTCCTTCCAGAGAGGGGTGGGTGGGCTGCTGGCTCCTGGCCACCACTGCAACCAGCTTTAAGGAAGTCACGCACTCCAGAGATGTCCTCCAGACTGGCATTCCCATTGGAGCTCTGCCAAGGAGCCGCAGAGGAGAGCAGACCACCTCTCTTTCCAAGCCGATGCTGCCCACTAGCTGCTGCTTCCCCCCAGCGATTGCTCGAGGCCTAGTGGGAGCAAACCGCTCTTGCTCTAGAGACCCGTTCCCTCCATGCCTACCCACCTATTGTTTCCCATCTGAGGGGCCTGAGATGGTCAGGCTGGACCACAGTGCTCTGAGTAAACCTCTGTTCCCACGTAGGGCCTCTCTGTGGTCTTGGCCGCTTACTATCCAACTCACCACATCTCCCTGTGACTGAGAAGAGGTCACACCCTCCGGAAGTTTTGGACAGTTCTGTTTAGGTGTGGACTCAGCACACCCCAGGGGGCTCTTCATGGGGTCTGCATTCTCCAGCAGGAGCTGAGCTTCCCGCCCTCCAGTTCTCAGCCTGCCAGCCTGTGGAGCCCTGCTCCTTGCACGGTCCCTCCAAGTCCTCCCTCAGGCGTGGGCATAGGAAGCAGCTGACAGCGTGTGCCTTACCCCCGTGCACCCTCTGCCCTGGGCACCTACAGGACTCGTGGCCACTGGCTCAGCAAACGTGCATGGCCCGTGGGGTGGAGCGGGGTGGTCTACCTGGGTTAGAAGGGTCTGTTTTCTCCAGCCTGACTGGAGTAACCTCAGCAGGGTCTGAAACACTTACGCCACCCACAAGCTCTGGGCAGTTGCCTGGACAGCTCCTCGGTCTCCTGGAGGACCCAGTGCGGTCTGGGTTCCGTCTGAGAAACGGGATAGGCTGCCCTCCTCCTCTTGCTAGAGGGTGGCCAATGTCCTCTGGTGAGGGTCACGCTCCTGAAACATAAGTTCTTTGGGATCAAGAGCCAGGCTTCTCACATGTGCCCATGGTATTGCTGAGAAAAGTAACTGTGTTACTGTTGGTTCCTGGATAGAGGGCATTGCCTCCAGTTCAGCTCCTATCAGCCATTTGAGGAATGATTATTTTGTGTAAAAAAAGTCACTGTGCTCAAAAGAAAAAATACACAGTTTACTCATGGCAGGGAATTAAAGCGAATTACAAGCAAATCAATCGATAGGACAAATTATTCCCACTTCTCCCCTACCATCTCCTCGAAAAAGCCAAATAAACCAGTTAAAGATTAGGAAGATTATAAATCACGGGGTAAGGAGGGCCCATTTAGGGTTCTGTTGGGGCTCAGCTGATGGCCCCATGGATAATTCCTACAGCGTTCTTTGAGATGAAAGAATTAGGTTTCCTGGAATCAACATGATAAATTTGAATATGAGTCCCTAAAAAACATCCTGGAAACTGTCCTTCTGCAGAGAGCCACCCCTGCCCCTGTTAATGGCCCTTACTTCAGATCCCTGTCAAAGCCCAAGACAGCCTGGCACATGGTGGGCCTTCAATAAGTGTTTATGAAATGACTAAGTTAGAAAATAATCTTTTGTGAGAAAAAAGAGCATCCTGGGGTAAAAGTGGGCCTTGGCTGTAGGGACCTCTTGAAGGCTTCCAAACACAGGAAGCATGGGTTCCTGTCTCCTCCCCAAAGCCAACTTATTGGCTAATCATTGCCGATGTTGGAGGCAGCGTCGTTCGTGTCTTGGACAGGACTCTGGAGCCGTCTGCCTGCGTTTAAGCCAACTTCATCCTTGCTAACTCTGTTTCCTTAGGCAGATTATGCCCTGTGTCTCCGTTTTCTTGTCAGTAAAATGGTGTCAGCAACAATAGCACTTTCTTCGTAGGATTGTGAAGAGGACTAAATAGGTTAAGTTACGTAAGGCTTCATTTCCCCAGATGGCCCTTTGGAAAGATGATAAAAGATGGAATAAGAGATCGCACACTCTCAGACAATTGAGACCTCAAAGGGAATCTTAATAGGCCCCTCGTTCAACTCCTTTTTTTTTTTACAGATGTGGAATCAGGGGTCCTAAAGCAGAAATTGACATGTGCAAGATCCCATAGCTAACATCAGAGCTGGTCCCCACCCCAGGAGTCCTCAGCTAGGATTTTGAAACAAGCTGCAAAATCCGCAGACACACTCAAGTCCCACCCAGGCAGGGCAGCAACATCTCACTGCTTAGTTGACAAATATTTATCAGAGCTTTGTACTTGGCGCCTCTGGTGTTTCTGCTCAAGAAGAGCTTATAATGTAGTTGGGGAGATAAAAATATATGAAAGCTAACATAAGCATCATCTATTGTAATAAATAACTCAGCACAACCTGCATACAGTAAGCACACAGGAGAGAGAGTAAAGCATGGTGTGGAGAGGCATCATTCGCACAAACTCCTAGGACGCTTACTTTCACAGAATATGGCAGTAGTTGGCCAGGTCCCCAATCCCACCTCTCCCAGGGAAGAGGTACACTCCCTAGTTTCCTCTGTATTGGTCACAAATTCAACTTAAATTACAACTTGTGTGGGCAGAGGAAAGATTACACTTTTATTTGCCTGTGACTAAAGTGGCCGTCCTCCTGAGCCCTCACCATAGCAGGGGAAAATGAACTAACTGTCCAATCCTCTTTACATACAGTCCAGATGACTTAGTTTTTTTAGGTGGTGTCAAGACTCTTTCTGATACAAATATTCCATCTCTCAGAGACACCCCCTTACCCCATCTTCTTCTCCTCTGGGAGTGTTCAAATATGTGGAAGGAGTGGGGGGACCAAGGGGGTCACAGGAGCAGGGCAGATTGGGGATCCTTGGGCATGAGGTCCTCGGCCTCCAGGGTGATGCCCTGCGCTCACCTGGGAGCTGCTTGCCTTGTTGGCAACAGCGGCTGGAATCTGCAGCTGTTGGAACTCCTAGTCTTGTGCTTCCTCTTGGTCAGGGCTCTGCAGCAGCCCCTGGCCCTGATTCAAGGGTCTACTCTGCACTCTTTGCTCTGCGACCACCTCATCCCCAGAGTCCTCTGGCAAGCTTTGCCCAGCCAGACTCTGAGCAGCTTCTAGGTCCTGCCTTTACCACATGGACCCCAAGAGATGACTTGAAATCCAAGCCCTACGATCTCTGTCTTAGTCTGCTTGGTCTGCCATAACAAAATACCACACATGGGATGGCTTAAACAATAGAAATTTATTTCTCACAGTTCTGGAGGCTGGAGACCCCAGATGAAGGTCTGGCAGTGTCGGTTTCTGGTGAGAACTCTCTTTCTAGTTTGCCTTCTTACTGTCCTCACACAGCCTTTCCTCGGGGTGTGCACATGGAGAGAGAGATATTTCTGTCTTCCTCTTCTTTTAAGGCCGCCGATCCTATCAGATGAGGATCCCACCTTTAGCACGTCAGTTAACCTTGCTCACCTCCTAAAAGCCCTGTCTCCAAATGCAGCCACACGGGAGTTAGGGCTTCAGCATACGAACTGGGGGCGGGGGCGGGGGGGGGGGGGGCGCACAATTCAGCCCATCGCAGTCTCTCTGTGCCTGGCCACACTGTGAGGCCACGGTCCCAGGGAATCTCTGAGAGGCTATCTCTTTCCAGAGTTCAAAGTAGGGTAGAGAGACAGTGGCCTCTTCTGGCCCCAGATGCCGTCTAGTTCAGGAAAAATGATATGTGTGTGGCTTATAAATAAGAAAAAGGAGCTAAGACGACATTTCTAACAGCAAAGCAGAACACTTGAGACTTGGGAAACATGAGTTTTCATCTTTTAATGATTTTCTGTGTGACCCTAAAGCCATGTCATCTCCCCTTGGACGTTGTTCCTTCTTCCCTAACGCAGGGGGCTGTTTACCTGCTCCCCAAAGTGGTTGAGGGGAACCAGCAGAAGAAATAATTGCAAAAGTCTCTTTTGCAAACATGAAGATGCTTTTAGATGCTGTAAATAAAAATAATGCAGAATATACCTCCTTTCAAAATCCATGACATCTGCAGGGTAAAGTAAGAGCTCTAATAACTGAATCCAGTTCCCTGTGGTTTGTGGGATTGCTAAGAGGGAAAATGAGTCTTCTCATTCAGGGGGTGAAGAGAAAGCCTGGGGAAATTCGCCTCACTGAAGAGAGACGGATTCTGTGAAATTCGGGACAACACAGAAAACATTCTGCCCAATCCTCCAGTGGCAGTTTGTGAAAGGGAAGCAAATCCTTCAGGACATTCTCTTTAATATACTTTTAGTAAATGTTTTATTGTATTGGATTATGGGAATTAAGGGAATGAAGGATCCACACTGTATTTTTCAAAAGCAATATTTTTAGAATCACAAATTACATTGAAATTTTTATACCAAGAAAATAAAAACAAAGATCAGAAGAACTAAACAGCATTTATATATGTCTCTACAGAGATATATATGTATATTAGCAAATTGAAATATAGCAAATACACACAAAACACCCACATAAAAGAGATGCAAATTATATTTTTGACACATTTTCAGCACAATCACCTAATACAATTTTCTTTTATAGGCAGCAGTAATAAATAGTGCAAATGTATATTTATGGTGTATTTGACAAATGCATTTGCTTTCGGTCAGAGGGAAAAGCTGCAGTGATTTTACAGTGGAAATGCTTCTGACCTACCTGCACTAAATCGCTCTCTTTCTTCTGGACTCCTCACTGTGACTGAAACTGGGGTGCGAACCGCCTTTTGGTCTCAGAGCTTGGATACATGCTTAGGATAAAGATTTGGAGCATCCTTGAAAATCAGGATGTCATAGTGTTTGTGTGTGTCTATATCTCGTCTCCCCTCTAAGGCTCTATGCTTCTGGACAGTGAGGACAATGTCTGTTACTTCTCTACAAATCTTTCTGCCTCCAGAGCATGATTTCCATGTACGAGGCACATCATCAGTCTGTGTTTGTTATTATTCTCCCTGAGTAGTGGTGTGGTCTTCAGGGAACCAGACATGCATTAGGTGCTCCAAAAGGATACTCCACTTCAGAGAATCAAAGCAGGGACTTACTCTTAATCGAAGATGTGAGAGTATTTCCCTAGCTGATGAACTTAACTGCCAAGCTAAGTGTTGCCCTTTAAGTGGATCCATCTCTCCAGTGTGTCATATCGGGTGCAGGTATTCACAGGTTGGTTTGGTAAAGAGGCCGACTTTAGACGAAACAAATGGAGAATGGTACATCCTACAGGTCTAGGTAGATGAGAAGCAAGGCCAGAGGCTCAACTTTGGCAAGGAAGGGGCAGCTGGAGGGTAGGAGTAGAAAATGAGGTTCTAGGACCTTTGACCCTTAACTAGAGAGCCCTTGAGCCACCCCAGGCTGCTCTTGGGGAAGGCTGCTTTGGGTCTTGGGAGTGAACATTGCCAGGGGAAGCTGGTGGGTGAATTTGCCCTTGGGGCAGGGATAGGCAACCATCCCACAGGGGTGGGGGGAATGGGGTTTCAAGGTAGATAGGGACGGGAAACAGTCATTAGACCCTCACCAGAGCTCCAGGTGCTCACCTTGGGGACAGTTTCTGGAAAGAATACTTGGACACTGGTGGCTAATTCCCTAACAGAGACTGAGCAGGTGAACAACACTCTCTCATCAATATCTCTAAGCCAGAGGGCTCCTGGGGACAGCAAACTTGCCAAGCTTCAAATGCAAAGGAACTTCAGGGAAATGAGAGACCATGACTGTTTGCCTGGCCCTTCCCCTATTCGGTTCCCTTTCTTGGTTCCACGTTGGGTAAGGAGGGACTGCATGTTTCCTTCCTTTACAGGAGCACATCTCTCTCCAGGCCTGAAAATGAGACCCAAACCACCCCCACCATACTGCTGTGAACAGATATATCTAAATTTCTTTAAGCTTGGGTGATGTCCTCGGATGAGGAGCTCTAAGTACCAAGAATTATTGTTATTACTATGTAGTTACTGCCTAGCGTGCAGCGAATTACCCTGCCCTGCTGTGTAAAAGATGTATAGTGGGATGCGGAGAGGCATCGAGACTGCAGGAGGAACCCGAAAGAAATGTACTAAAGAGGGGCTGGGCCAGGGAGTGCCCCCAGCATGGGGGTCTCCACCAGGTGCACTCCTATGGCGGGAAGCAAGAAATGATTTCTTTCCACTCAGCAATCATAA
The DNA here is from genome assembly GCF_021613505.1 of Equus quagga. Lineage (NCBI taxonomy): Eukaryota > Metazoa > Chordata > Mammalia > Perissodactyla > Equidae > Equus > Equus quagga. Next base: position 82,543,284 of record NC_060274.1, on the reverse strand, counting down.
GACACCATGAAGACAGCAGGACTGTGGAGCAAGCACAGGGGCTTGAAAGCATGGATTTAAATCCCAACTCCAACGCTTATAACTGTGTGCCATGGACATGCTAATAAGCCTGTCTGGGTCTTGGTTTGTGGTACCTGGCACCGAGAAAGTTCCAATTAGTTGTAGCAATTATTATTATAACTATTCTATTGCTATTATTAGTCCTTGGTCCAGTTGTCATTGATCTGCAGAGGGACCCAATACATAATCTAAAACATTGTTTTTAAATGGTCAGGATTTCTCAGGAGGGATCACCAAAGAGATCCAGAAGAAGTGAGAACCCACCCCAGTGTGGAACCACTGAAACAGGTCAAATGGATGCCTCCCAGAATTGCCAAGGACCTCCAATGGGGCGAGGGGTCTCAATTCAACCTAAAAACAGCTGTTGAGAGGGGGCAGTCTTGCTAATGAAAATTGGTTTCTGTTTATGGAAGAGCAGCCACTACGGCATAGGATTGATCAGTGAAGAATAAGACCAACAACCCACATCCATGTGTCCACTAAGAAATCCAGAGACTATTCTGGAAACCACTGCTGCAGACTGTGCAGCCAGTTCCTCTCCAAGGCACCAGGAGCGGATGTGGGGCTGGGCAGTCTTTCCTGAGACATCACATTGCATGTCTGCTTCAAGCACAGCTTACAAGGCTGGGACAACCTCTGTGGTTACATAGTTAGCACACAAGCTTTGCTAGGCCTGGGGGAGTCTCCTGTAAGAAGTACCAAACACGGTACTGCCCACAGAGAGCTAACGATGGAGGCGGTAAGACAATGCCTCTAGGGAAAGGCAACTAACAGAACAAGGTGAGACACAACTGGAGAGCCAGTGTGCCTGGAGTTTGGATTCAGAGAGTCCTTTCAGCTTTAGTGGTCAGAGGATGCTTCACTGTTTCCTAGGAGATCTGGGACACTCACTATGAGAACATCAGATCTAGACTGAAATAAATGCACCACCCCAATAATATACCTGAGTGATATGCACATGCTCTCAAACCAAGATAAAAATTGATGGCATCTTAATAACTAGTTGCCTGATTTACAAATGGGTTGAGGTTGGTAGCTGGACTTTTTCCCACACAATTGCTTAAAGGGATCTGATGATTTAGGAGCATGTAACTAAAAGCAGCCCCCCACCCCCTCCAGGAATTAAGTGATATGAATTAATTCAAAGAACAGGCTTCATTCTGAATAAAAACCACAGTATTTGAGTGGCCGGAATGGTGGGTCTGGCAGACGTGCGAGCTGCACCCTCAGCTCTTATTTCCCTCCCTTACTCTTCTCCTTTTATTCTTCCTTATCTTGGTTTATTCCTGGAGTCGTGGACCTTCCAGGGATCAGTATAGTAAGTATCATTCATCGGAACATCAGCTAAAAGCTGTCCTTTCCATCTTCCCTCTTAAAGTCTCGAGAGAATTATTTCTCAAACTCCTCTCTCTATTAAATTAATAAAACAAAACATACACACTTTTAAAAAAAGTAAAAAATACCCCGCTAAATAGAACTGGCTGTGAGATACCAAGCAGTTTAAGTTCCATCAGCATATTTTATTGATTCTTTTCTATTTGAGGAAAACAGGGCAACTCAGAAGACTGAGAAACACACGGGACCTCTAGATCAGGTGCGCCTCACGCATGCATATGTCTTGCTTTGGAATGAGGCCATTTGGAAACCTGGTCCTTGCCATCATTCCAGACCTTTAGTAAATTCATTTAGATTTAGGAAACAAAGCAAAACAAAACACCTTCTCTGTATGTGGTAGAATTTCACTGGGATGCAATGTTGGGTTGGAGGGGTACGACGAAGAACTCAGCTCCGCTTACATTGCAGGATTTTAGTGGCCCGATCAACGTGCTCTGGGTCACCCCATCTGCTCCCTAGATAGGGCAGGTGGAAGAGGATCCCCACTTGTGTGTGAGAAAGTAATGGGCTATTTTGAGTCCTTTTATTAAAGTAATGAAAGAATAATGGTGTTGTCAGCTACACTAAAAGTTTTCAAAAGATGACCTCCCATGATTCTTTAAAAAAATACAAGAGTGAACCACACAACATGCCAATGAGAGGAGTAAATGCTTTTGTTTGTTGGAGACAATTTTTACAGAAAGTTGTACGTCGCAGATTGTGACCAACCTGACACGTTGTCCCCTTCCTGCGCCTCCTCGCAGCTGGCTTGGAGGAAACGCGCTTCCAAGTCTGAGAATTCATCTTGTCTGATTAATGATGTGTACACAGAGAATACAGTCTCATCTTCCTTCTCTTGGTCTTTTTTATTCCGTTGTTTGCTGTGCTACCACCCTGCGGATAGATGGTTCTGCGGTGATAAATGTAAAGTTTGCATAAGCCATGTAACAGCAGGACAGCCTATTATCACTGTACGTTTTCCATGGCTCTGCAAACCTCTGTAGGCTATTTTATTGCTAATAGATCCACAGAGAAACAGTAGTGATTTTACGACTCTTTTTAAAATGGAAATTCATGTTTGAGAAATACAACTGGGAGGAAACAGATGTAAACCACTTAAGCATTTGCAGAAAATTGAGATGCACACTCTTATTTACAGACCCGCACAGCCTCCATTGCTTTGTTTTCAAAATTAAAATAAGCAATCTGTTTACCATGGGAAATGAGGAACTGTAAACTTGTTGTTGTTCCTTTTACACGGCAATGGCCGCCATCGATGGGTTTAACGGCAGAGCTGAAATAGGATGGCAATTTTTTTCCCCTTAGATTTTATTGTCTATAACACATTCCCTCGGTAATCTGTGGAATCTGTGGGAGAGGTAGGCAAGTGGGAAAGATTTTTGTATAACTGTGTGTCTAAACTCACATTAGACTTTAGCAGCTAAAATAATTACCAAAAAATTAGAAGGATTTTAACTAAGTATTTAACACTACCTGTAAATTGCTTAAAATATTGGAAGTCAACCAACCTCTCTAAAAAATGCTTTTATGTGTCCAAACTCAAAAGCACAGCCCATCCAAAAATATTTATTCTTGCCTCCTCCCAACCTTCTCACATCTTAAGGAATTGTGACAAATCTCACATTTTGGAAAGGAGGTGTAAACTGAAGTATTGAGAAACAGCATGTGAGCGAGATGTCTGTTCGTCGGGTTCATCAGAGCAACTTCCTTACGACACGTGGATGCGCCTTGGATGGCTGTTCTTTTTGTCAGTTTCGGAACCACATTTTTAAAAATTGTGATCAAATTTAGAAAACATAAAATTTCTCATTTTAACCGGTTCTAAGTGTACGATTCAGCACCCTGAAGTGCATTCGCATTGCTCTGTGCAACCATCACCGCCATCCACCACCAGAACTTTTTTATCTTTCCAAATAGAAACTCTGTATTCGTTAAACACTGACTCCCCATTACCTCCTCCCCACAGTCCCTGTAAGTTCTATTCTGCTTCCTGTCACTAGGAATATTCTAGCTACCTCGTACAAGTGGAGTCATACAATATTTGTCCTTTTGTGTCTGGGTTGTTTCACTTAGTGTAATGTCTTCGAGGCTCATCTATGTTGTAGCATGTGTCAGAACCTCCTTCCTTTTTAAGGCTGAATAGCATTCCCTTGTGTACATATGCCACATTTTTTTTTTGAGGAAGATTAGCCCTGAGCTAACATCTGCCACCAATCCTCCTGTTTTGCTGAGGAAGATTGGCCCTGAGCTAACATCCGTGCCCATCTTCCTCTACTTTATATGTGGGACGCCTGCCACAGCATGACTTGACAAGCAGTGCATAGGTCCACAATGGGGATCCGAACCGGTGATCCCCCAGGCCACCGAATCGGAACGTGTGAACTGAACTGCTGCACCATGCAGCCGGCCCCCTACATATGCCACAGTTTGTTCGTCCACTCCTCTGTTGACGACTGTCTGATTTTAATATTGAGCAGTGTTCCAGCACCACCGGGTTGGAGGTGGCTTGCCGGTTACTGAGCACTGCAAAGCTCTGAACTATAGACCTCTCGTCTTTGTGTAATCCCTGGCTGTGCGAATCTTTTGCTTTCATCCTACATCTTTGTTTTACATGTGAAAGGAGGCTAAACTAGACGCACTTAGAAAGTGAAATTCTTCTCAGTGACAAGATACAGTGGGCTTCAGCCCAAGGTCGGAATAGAACGGGTTCTCCATGCTCCTTTATAACCCCAATGCCTCCCCCAAGCCACCTACTTCCACCATCTTGGAGGGAGGCATCAAGGAGGCTCCCTCATCGTGGCCTTTGGGTCACATCCAACGAGGCACCACCACAGCGAGCCAGGCTCTGAGCTCACCTTTCTTTAGTGAAAACCACACTGTCCTGAGATGGTGTGAAGTGCATTCACAACCCTGTGTGCCACGCCCTCCACTCTTTTACACTGGAGGAACAAAACAACTGCCCTCCATTCACCTGGTCGTCCCACAACCCACTTGATGTAAAAGAACTCGCGCTTACGGCCCCTTGGCGATGTAAGCTAATCACAGACCTTTGTGGAAGAAGCTTCGTGGCTTGACTGCTGTTGCTGCCATCACAAGTGTCACAGTTTTCCACGGACTCACCATTTGCACTGCATTGTTGGGTGTCATTGTTAACAACGTAGGGTACCTCACAGTACTGGTGAAATTAAGTTCTGTCACCAATGTAATATCCAGTGATTAAATAACCTTGGGGGTTTGCCTAAACCTCTCTGACATTTTACAGGGGAGATATGGACGTTTGTTGAAAGGACATCTTATTAATGAAGAGGCTCTTTGGCGTTACATGTGTTGTGGCGTTACCATTGACGAATGTTTTTCTCATGCATTTATTTATTTACTCTACGCAGCAATCCAGTGGGCTCTTCAGGGTAGCTCTGTTATCCCCATTTTATCGATGAGGTCAGGCGATCTGTCCATGGACTTCAGGCAGTTTCTTCTGAGGCAACCCTTCTCCTCCTGGCAGCACTGGCCTCATCTCAATGCCTTCTTGCTCTCTCTATTGGTGCCCTCTCTCAAAATGCTCTCGCCCCTCACCCTTTTCTTAGCATCTCTGCAACTATTTTCTTTTTTACTTCCCCTAAGTATCAGGCATGTGTTGTCTCAATTAATCCTTAAAACAACCTTGTGAGGTAGGTTTAATTGTTAATCCCTTTTTACAGATGAGGAAATCGAGGCAAGGAGAGAGAAATTAACTTGCTCAGAGTCACACAGCTAGTCCATGGAGGACAGGGGCTTGAACCAAGGCAGCCTGACTCCAGAGCATGTTAACTGCTACACCCCAGCTGGCTCCCTTCAGTGCGTCACCATCTGCCTCGCTCCCTGTCACGGGGTTACCTGCATCCACCACTTCCTTCTTGAAGAGAATGAATAGAGTACTTGACCTTGGGCTGCTAAGTGGAATAGTGATTTCTTCCAACTTTCCTGACACATTTTTTTTTCCTTTTGATGGCCTCCAGAACAAAGCCAATCTATCTGCTGGTGGAGATCAGGGACTGAATGATTACAGACAGGATCCTTGGTCTCATTCCAGCTAATCACTAATCGGAGGAGTGGCTGGCGGGGCAGGTGTTCTTCTCAGGTGAGGAGCATCCTCACCATATACACTCCCTCTTATTCTCCTCTATCTTCCACAGAAGCTTCAGGGGCTCTTTCAATCCTCTCACAGCTCTTCTGGAAGGCGAAAGCAAGCAAGCAGCCAGTTCCAGCCTTTTCTCTGTCCTTGGATTCCTTGTGCATCTCTCCCACCTTCACAGTCTGAAACTTCAACTCTGTCTCACTTTCCTTTCCAGCTGACTTGCCCCAAGCGCCATCGTGGTGCCTCTGACCCAAAGTGGGAGTAAGATGTTCATCACTCAGAATCTCCAAATTCATACAGATTCATTCTGGTCACAACTGTTATTCTAGGAACTTCCTTTCTTTTTTCTCCTCCTGCAGGTTTTGCCCAACACTTACCCACTCCCTCCCTCCCTGGGTTCCTGTCCACCTCACTAGCTCCTCCCATACATGATACATGGCTTCATTGCATATGTCTTGAATCTCACAGCACCCTGTGAGATGTGGAGAGACCACACTTCTAGCCCCAAGAGATGCTTCTAGCAGAATCCCCGTCCCACCTACTGAACAGATAGCTTTCTTCTCCTCCAGGAAGCCTTCCTGGATCATCTTTCCCAGTCACTGGACTTTCTCTGAATTCACAGCTACTTTCTGGCTTCCACATTCTACAATTCATCCCATTCTGCCTTGTGGCATTTCTTCTATCACTGTCACGCATTGTTATTAATGTTCCATATATTTATACTTCTGTCTCCTCGACTAAATTTTAAGTTCCTTGAAGGGGTTTATACTTCTAGATATTCTTCATACTGCCTTGATTTCAATAAATTTGCTATTTAATTTAAGCTCTGGTTGAATAGCAAAATACATTTTACTGAGTGCCCAAAGCAAGAGGATTAGGGGAGTCATTTTGAAACTCCCTGAAGTCCAGTTAACAATTTTCCTTTTGCCAACTGGGATTCTATTCTTCAATTAGTGAAGGAACAAAGGAGCTAACAGGAGGCAAGTCATGCTATAGCTTATAACAAGAAAATATTGTTTCAGCGTGACTCTGTATGGCCTGAAAATAACATATCTACAAAGTATAAAAATATAAAACAATTTCTTTATGGGCAGCAGTATTATCTACTGGTTAAGAAGATGTATGTTATGGGCTGAATTGTGCCCCTCACGACTTCATCCGTGGAAGTCCTCGTCCCTCGTCCGCATGGTGTGTAACCATGTTTAGAGATAAGATCTTTAAAGAAATGATTACATTAAAATGAGGTCATTAGAGTTGGCCCTCATCCAATATAAATGGTGTCCTTATAAAAAGAGGAAATTTGGACACTCAGAGAGAGACACCAGACACATAGGGAGAGTCACAAGCCGAGAGGTGACCACGTCCTCATACAGCGAAAAAGTGGCCATCTGTAATCCAAGGAAAGAGGGCTCAGGAGAAACCAAACTTGCTGACACTTTGATCTTGGACTTCCAGCCTTCAGAACTGTGAGAAAATAAATTTCTCCAGTCTGTGGTAATTATTTATTGCAGCCTAAGCAAAGCAATACAATGCAGTTTGTACTAAAACAAACCTAGGATTCCTTCTCTGTCTTTGGTCACAGAGTGCCTTAGGCATGTTATTTAACTGGCCTGTCAGTTTCCTCATCTGTAAAATGGGCATAGTAACACCTATGTCTCTGTGTTGCTGGAAGGTAGTGAAGCTTCAAGGTTAAAGACAAGAGTTTAGAGTTGGACTGCCCAGAGTTTGAATCCAGGCTCTGCAACTTATTAACTATGGGATCCTGGGAAATCTTCCTTAACTACCCTTCATGAAGTTTTTAGGAAGATTAAATTAGGGCTTGTCACATAAATTCTCTTTGTTAGCTTCTGCTTCTTATTCAGGGGAGAGAGAATCTTTGCCAATGGGTCTCGAATGCAAATCATCCCACTAGGTGACAAACACATCAAGCTGCGGTGTCCTGATGCTGTTCAATATCTAGGTCCTCTAACTCCCTTTGCTGTGATCCTACACTCACAGAACAACCTTCTGATGGTGCTTCCCCAGGGCTCTGCCAAGCAAGAGGAGACTTTGGTGATGTGCCCCGAGCACTCCAGTTCCTCTGACAGTCGTATTGCTCATTGTGGCGCGGCCATTTACCAACCAGTGTGGGCAGTTGCTGAACTTCTTTGTCTTCGTTTTCTCATTTTCAGAAAGGGGATAATGTCACCTAGAGACCACGAGGAGTTGAGGAGGATAAGTAGTGTAGAAATAACACCAGCTAACAAATATGGAGCACTTAGGATGGGGCAGGCGTGTGTTAAGTGCTTTGCAAACTCATTAAATCTCATTAAATGGGGTCTTGGTCAGTCTCGGTGCAGTCCTGGCACACTGTAAACTCAAGAATAGTAGCAGATAAATGGATGCAGCGAATAGATTACTTCCTATTATTATTATTCCTATTCCTCTGGAGTTTATTTCTAGGGACAGAATATGCTGATTATGCCCGTCTAAGCATCTCAAGGCATGCAATAGATTTATGAATATAAAGTGATACATTGGCATTCTGCTTTAATGCGTCCATCTCGCAAACGTGGTTAACATATGTCCATTGCTGAGAAGTAGATCCCCTCTCAGGGTCTGACGAAGTCAGGTTTCTGATCTTGAGAGAAAAAGGCCAAACTTGACTGTGGAAGATTCACCAAGCTATGAATACAGGGAGCTTTTTCTTTTTCGAACTTCTGATTTTGGTAAACTTTATTTTTAATGGGTATGCTATCATTCATTGTGTGAATTTAACATAATTTACATAACTGTTTTCCTATTCTAAGACATCTAGACAATCCTTTTTTTTTTTCACTTTTATAAATCACACTACAAAGAACATGATTGTGTATAAAGGTTTTTGGTTTTGGTTTTTGGGGCTGTGGAAATGTTTTCAAAGAAGCTAAACAATGCTAGGATGGAGTCAGCAAGTTCACCAGGCTGCCCTTAGAAGACTCCAAGGAATGAGGTTGGACCTCTTTTTTCTCGTACCTGATGCCCACGGTAGCCCATGTGGAGGGTGGTGGATGGGGTTGAGATGCTTAATAGGGTAACAGAGGCAGAGGGTTCAGAACATTCCCCTGGAGTGCGCAGTGAGTCACTGCTGAGGCCATTTACAGAGAACTCGTCTTGTCTCCTAACTCATCGTCTTTGACTCTAATTGCCAGAGCCAGCATTGCTCGGCGGTACTAGGAGTCGTTGCCTTTGACAGCCATGTCTTAAGAGGGTGCACGTGGGGCCATCAAGACTATTGAGAATGTAAGTTAGGGTTATTCCTCCCAGCTGCACACATCGCAGTCGCGGCTGATCAGTACACTGAAGAGCTCTCATTGACATTTCGTGGGTTAACATAAAGATTTCTTGTGCATCACTCAGGAAGGAGAGACAGATTTTCAAACAGCTGTCTAATATCTCTGTCAACATAGAAATTAAATAGATTTAGGAACTTCAGAAAAACATACGCACATTTAATGCCCGGTAATGATCAATTCCAATTTTCAGTTGCAGAAATAGGAATTGTTTTCAATGTGTTCTGTGGGTTATTCCAAATAAACATCTGGCATCATTTTATTTCTTTTTAATCATTTGAATGGTAATACTATAGGTCTATCTATTTATTTGTCCAGCTAGAGAGCTGATGATGCTATGAAGATACTGAAATGAATCCACGTCTCCATCAACTTTCAAATGAAAATGTTAAACCGTTTTAAAGCAACGATTTTGCTTTTGGCATACATCAACTTTGGATTACAAACTTCCTGCAAGCTTGTTTGCAGTAATTTTTTTCTTTACCAGTGATAGTGAAAGACAGAAACACCAGCCTTCAGGGGCAGAAAAGGGTTAGTGTTTGAAGGAGAGCAACCCTTTGCATTCCATATTGTAGAGAGAGCATGCACAGAGGAATGATCCAGATCTCTTGATTCTGGTGTGATGTTCTTTTAGCTGACTTGTTGGTCTCAACCAATCAGAAAGATAATTCTCACACAGGTAGCTTGTACAGTGAGAAGAGAGAGTTTGACTGATCTGGGCTCAAATCCCAGCTTTACTCTTTCCTAACTTTGTGACGTTGATCAATATGATTCACTTCTCTGAATCCCAAGTCCTTTATCTTTAGTGCAGATTAAAAATAATCCGTTATTAAATGAGATAATGTATATGGAGCCTCTCAAACTGTACACAGTAGGTGCAGAATAGATGATAGCCATTCTTATGATGAGGACAAATCCAAAGCCACAGAGCCCTCACTGTAAGTCTACTCCGGGCTGAGCTTGGGAAAATGGGCTGAAATGAATTAGGCTGTGTACCTGCAAAGGTAATGCAGAGGGACAATTACAAGAGCAGAGCAAATTCACTTGGGTCTAGAGGCCCAACCCCTTCCCTTTCCTCTTTGAGAGGAACAACTCAGACAAATGAGCAGTCCAGCCTCTGTCCAGGAAGAAAACACACGAGCTCACAGTCCACAGACCCAGCGCTCTGCTGAGAGCAATAGAAACTAATCAAAATTATAGATCATTTTAATAAGAGGTCACTTTGGAACCCTGAGGACAGTTTTAGCTATAGCTGATGTAGGCCAGTGTGAGGATTGTAAAGAAAACACGCTTTGAGTCTTTAAGCCCTATAGCTTCCTTTGGGGAATTATGAAGAAATACAGTGGCGTGTAGAGTTACAGCTCTCCATGACCTTCCACGGACCCAGATGTGCGTCTGGGCCGATAGAAGGCAGTACTGAGTTCAGTAAAAGCTTGTGTAATGTAGTTTCTCTACTGCATTAGATGTCCTATCCCCCACACGAGGCCTATAACCACGTTCCTCAGCCGTGGATAATATTTCAAATGCCATTGGCTTTGCCCAGATCAAGTCCCGAAAGCAGCAGCCCCATGTTCTGCACTCATAGGGACTACAGCATGCGGACAAACAGCTCTGGGTCCTGATCCCACCCTGCCCCATCCTAATCATGTGACCGCTTCCCTCATCCGAGAAATGAGAGTAATTGGGTTTTTTTGGGTTTTTTTTGTTTTGTTTTCTGCTTTATCTCCCCCAATCCCCCCGGTACATAGTTATATATCCTAATTGCAGGTCCTTCCAGTTGTGGGATGTGGGACGCCACCTCAACGTGGCCTGATGAGCGGTCCCATGTCCGTGCCCAGGATCCGAACCAGCAAAACCCTGGGCCGCTGCAGCAGAGCGCACGACCTTAACCACTCAGCCATGGGGCCGGCCCCCGAGAGTAATTGTTAATGAGAGTAATCAACTGAGTGAATGTCTGTGATACATTTTTTCCAGTGTCTGGCACATAGTATGTGCCCACTAAAATGATGGAATAAATGTAGCTACTCAGTGATGGGTTATACTGATCCTAATAGAAAGTATAATGGGTAATTAATTTCAGCTAAGTTACAGTTGCTTTAGCTGAGGCTTCTCAAGACAGGTAAAAAGCCTTTTGAAAGAGCCATAGAAACAATGCTGGCCCACAGATTTGACACTCAAAATAAGTAGGAAAAACCCAAGGAGCATCACTTGCTCTTCCTCTCCCTTCTCTTTTCATCTGGTTTTCAGTAGAAGCCAGCTTCAAACATGTCCCTTCTCCCACTGCCCTGTGGTAATACTGTTGCATGTTTTGTGTTAATGCCTTCTCTGCTTTACCTAGTTTTCTGCATATCCCTGAAAAATGTCTTTTTAGATTTGCCCCTTTGTGCTCTTTTTGTTCAACATTATGCCTGTGAGATTCATTCATGTCATTGTCTGTGGCCACACTTTATTCACTTTCACTGCTGCATTCCGTGGTACTGATACACCGCAGTGCATTTATCTGATCTATGGTTTATGGACGTCTGTGTTGTTTCCAGTCTTTGCTCCTATGAGCATCCTTATACCTGTCTCCTTGGAATGTATCTCCTTCTTTCCTTCCTTCCTCTTTCTCTCTATTCTCTTTTTTTTTTCCTGAGGGAGATTTACCCTGAGCTAACATTGTTGCCAATCTTTCTCTATTTTGTATGTGAGTCACCGCCACAGCATGGCCACTGACGAGTGGTGTAGGTCCACACCTGGGAGCTGAACTGGGGCCACTGAAGCAGAGCATGCCGAACTTAATCGCTAGGCCTCTTTTCCTTTTTTTTAATGCTTGAGAAGAGCTTGTGCAAGATGACAATCATTTATATCTTGTAAGTTTGGTGGACCTGGAGTTTTCATTGTGAAAACATTTAAGAACACTTAATAGTTGTCCAACCAAATTTACGACTTTATCAAAAGCACTTTTGGTCAGTTATATTTTCCTAGAAATTTGTCCACTTTACCTGTATTTTCAAGCTTATCAGCACAGAATTGTCTAAAATATTCTCTTAGTGTCTGCTGCAACTATAGTTACCCCTTTTTCTTGTGCTGGTATGGCTAATTTGGGCCTTTCTCTCTCTTTTCTAGATCAATCTTGCCAGAGGTTTGCCCACGTTGTTACTCTTTGTGGGAGAACCACTTTTTCGTTTGGTCAGCCCTCTCTGTGGTATTTTTGTCATTTTTATTTCATTACTGTCTACTCTTTAATATTTCCTTTCTTCTACTTTGAGTTTGTTGTGCTGTTATTTTTCTAGTTTCTTATATCATTAATTTTAAGGCTTTCTTCTTTCAAATATAAGTGTTTAACTATGAGAAAGTACCACTCTCACTGCATCCCACAAGATTTTTAAAAATTAAACCTTTTGCTTGGAGATGATTATAGATTCACATGCAGTTGTGAGAAATAATACAGAGAGATCCCGTATACCCTCTGCGCAGTTTCCCCAACGGTAATATCTTACAAAACTAGAGGACAATATTGACATCGACACAGCCAAGACTCAGAGCATCTCCATCACCCCGGGGATCTCTCAGGCTGCCCTCTTCACAGCTACTCTCATTTCCCTCTTGCCCCAACCCTTTCCTTAACTCCTGGCAAGAACTCATCAGTTGTTTATTTCTATAATTTTGTCCTTGCAAGAATTTTATATATACGGGATCATACAGTATGTAACTTTTGGGGATTGGTTTTTTTCACTTATTATAACTCTAAAGAAGCATCTAGACTATTGCATGCTTTAATAATCAAAAAGTGTTCCTTTTTATTGCTGAATACTATTCCATTGTATGAATGTGTCACAGTTTGTTCAACCACTCACCCATTGAAAGATTTTGGATTATTTCCAGTTTTTAGCTGCTACCAATAGAGTTGCTATGAACATTTGTGTATAGGTTTTTGTGTGAACATAAGTTTTCGTTTCTCTGGGGTAAATGCCCAGGAGGGCAATTGTTGGGTCATATGGTAGGTGCATGTTTAGTTTTTTAAGAAATTGCCAAATTCTTTTTCAGAGTGGCTAAACATTCTACGTTCCCACCAGCAATGTATGAGTGATCCAGATTCTCTGCATCCTCAGCAGCATTTGGTATTGTCATAATTTTTTATTTTAGCCATTCTGACAGGCTTGTAGTGACGTCTCATTGTGGTTTTAATTTGCATTTCCTGAGACTAATGATGTTGAACACCTTTTCGTGTGCTTGTTTGCCAGCCATATATCTTTTTCAGTGAAATATCTCTTCATGTCATTTGCCCATCTTCTAATTGACTTGTTTGATTTTTTTCCTGTTGAGCTTGGAGAGTTCTTCACATATTCTAGATACTAGTTCTTCATTCTACAAGTTTAACTAATATTTTCCTTATTTTTTCCATTTTAAGCATTCTCATTTCCATCAAGAACCATGAGTAACCATGGATTACTTCAAAGTATATTCTTTGAATGTTCAAAACAAATGGATTTTTGGAAGTTATCTTTTCGTAATTTATTCATAACTTTCATTGCAGTCAGTGAATGCGACTTGACCACACCAATTATTTGAAATTTGTCAAAACTTGCTTTTGGCTTATAATGTGATCAATTTTCATAAATGTTTTCTGTGTGCTTGAAAATGATCTCTATTCTCTGGTTATTAGGGGTAGTATTTATATATATCCGTTAGATTAAGCTTGTGATGTTCAAATCTTCTATATTCTTACTTATTTTTTTCTCTGCTTAATTTATCAACCACTGAATGTCTCCCTTGATAATTGTCTTTTTATCAGCTCTTCTTTTGTTCTGTCAATTCTTGTTTCATGTGTTCTAAAGATTTGTTACTAAGTGCATACAAGTTCCTAGTGAATTAAATCTTTTAAAAAATATATACCAATGCTCATTATTTATAGTAGTGCTTTTTGCCTAAGGTCTATTTTATCTGATATTATTATACCAGCTTTCTTTTGGCTACTATCTGCCCATTGTTGTTCCTCAAGGTTGTTCTCTCCATCTTCTATGATATGATTCTCCTTCTCTCTCATTTTTAGCTGGACACCTGACGTCCTGAGTAAAGACTACATTCCCAAGCTTCCTTTGCAGCTAAGTGTGGCCAATTGACTAAGTTCTGCTCAGTGAGATGAAAATACATGGGTCACTTGACAGCTGCCAAGAACCTACCTTAAGAGGCAGTGCAGGATGTACCATTTCCTCTTCTTTATCCTTCCTTCATCTCGCATCTTGGAATGCAGATACTGCCATCTTGGACCTAGCGATCAGGGCAACCCAAAGTGGAACCATAAGATAGAAAGAGCCTGGGTCTGTGATACCAGGGAGTGCGATGCACACCTACATATAAGAGGTATAAAATTAGGAGAGAAAAAATAAACTTCTACCTTGTTTAAGTCACTGTTATTTGGGGTTTTCTGTTCCTTGTAGTCAAATCTATTTCCCAATGAATATACCTGCTATATTCTTTTTTTTCTTTTACTGTGAAGTTTCCATATCCTTATATTTTATGAATATTAATTATAAACACAATTTGGCTGGAGGTTTTCGGTGGTGGTGTTATGTGTTCGCTTCTAGTTTGAATCTGATTTGATGGCCTCAGTCTTTTAACCAGAAAGTTTGGTCCATTTCCATTGAATGTGATTATTAATAAATTTGGATTCATTATACTATCTTTCTCATATTTTGTGTTTACTATTTACTCCACTTTTTCTATATTTCTTCTTTCCTTCTTTTAGATGTAATTTCCCCCCTTCCTTCCATTTATTCCCCTCTGCTAGTTTGCAGTCTATTTTTATTCTTTTGCTATTTAACCAAGGAATTTTATTATGCCTATTTAATTTAATAGCATCTAGACAGCGTCAGTGAGAAATTTTCAAATTCTATGTATAATCTGGAATTTGTTGATACTGATAATGTTTGAAGATTCTTTCGTAAAGGCATATTATGACATCTTCTCCCTTCATGGGAGAATTACACAGGTTCCGGCCCACTGATAAAAACAATAAGCTCTACAATTGGGCATCTGTCCCAGAGTCAGCCCTGAGTTTCTCAACGTTGTCAACAGAAGGATACTGTTGATTACTGCTCCCCTCATGAACTCCGTGTTTTGAAAGGAAGCAGTGTATAGTAGGGACTTTATATACGTGTTTACTTACATGCTGCCTCAGTCCACTGAGGTTTTTAGGACCACTTACAGAGATGCAAACCTTATGGTAAGATAAGATAAAATATAAAAGAGTTGAGGGAAATAAGGAAAGGAAAACTGCGTTTATTAGATAATTAATTCTCACTCCCATTTTTATCAATCAAAGACATTGAACTGCCAGTCAGAACTTCTGATTAGCACAAGATAACCCATGTTAACCCAGTGCTTGTGAGATTCTAACAGAACCATGAAAAATAAGCTGCTTCTTTGCCTGCTTGCCTTATATAAGTTCCACTACACTTCTGGAAATGTTATGAAATCTCCCGGGGCTCAAGCTTACCTTCACAAATTGTTGGGGGTCCCGGCACCTCCCTTTAGGAATCCTTGTCCTGACTTCCACCGGAAAGCTGGAAACATTCATGTTTCTTCCATCCCTCCCATTCCTGCACAGGCTGCTTTCCAGTTGGCAAACCCTTTCTTGTCCTCACGTCTCCGACTAGATATCACCTCCTCCTGGAAGTCTTCCCTGACCAGCCTCCAAACTTGAGCAGAGAATCTGTACAATGGGCTGCCATCACACCCTGACAGGGCTTGTCAGAGCTGCTGTCTCTGTGGTCGCTGTCTATTTCCTTGTTTACATGCTCCTCTGGACTGTGAATCCTATGAAGGTCTGTACCTGGGTTTTCCACTGTTGCACCTCCAGTGTCCAGAATAATACCTGGCACAGAGGTGAGTGAACAATACGTGATTATTTGATTTATGTACGGATGGATGGATGGATGAACTAAAGATGCTAATGCCACTGTAACTGATGTACCTCATACAAATATTCCAGAATACTGGTTGATGTCTGCCCCTCTCCAATAACCTTGAAAAACATTTCCACCAGCGAGTCCCATTGATGGGTTCTACCTCCCCAAACCAAAGAAAAACTGGCCACTTTTGGAGGGTAAGCTTTAAGATGACCACTGATAATCCTCACCTCCTAGCATTCATGGCCTTGTGTAATACCTTGAGTGTGGACTCTCTTCTAAAAAATAGAATATGACAGAATTGATGAGCTGTTACTTCGGATATTAAGAAGACTGTGGCCTCTGTCTCAGGTTCTTTCTCTCTCAGTACTTATCCTAGGGAAAGCAAGCTGCCATATTGTGGGTGGCCCTATGGAGAGACTCATGTCATGTGATGAGGCACTGAGGCCTTCAGTGCGACAGCCTGCAAAGAACTGAGGCCAGCTGACAACCATGAGAGTGAGCTTGGAAGGGAATCCTTTAGCCCTAGGTGAGTCTTGAGATGACTGTAGCCCTGGCCAACTGTAGCCCTTGACCTTGAGCCAGAGGCACCCCAGCTAAGCCACTCCTAGCTTCCTGACCCACAGAAAGTGTGAAGTACCAAACGTTTATTGTTTTAGCTTCCCAGTTTTGGGCTAATTTATTATGCAGTAATAGATAATAAACCACCATTGAGTGGCACCCCAAGGTACCAGGCTCTGTGCTAAGCACATTCATCCATGATCTCATTGCGAGGTTAATCCTCACAGTCCTGCACGGTGGGAGGCATTATCCCCATTGCACAGACAAAGAAAATGCACACTCCCAGGGACACAGTCACCATGTGTAACTCACTCTTTCCTCTCCTTGGATGCTCTGTTTCCTCTGATCTTGGTTGCAGGAAAGTCAGAAGCATTGACTCTATTTAAAGTTAAGATGACTAACCCATTCTCTCCCCTCAGAGCTTCTTCCCCACTGATCAGCTAGTTGCCCTCAGGTACTAGGCAGCCATCAACAAATCAGTCAGAACTCCTTAACAGCAAATATTGCCAGCAATTAACAGGTCAAGCTGCAGCTTGTCCATCTCCATGGGCCAAGGACCTGCTTTCCACTCTATTAAGCCAATGGACCAGACAGAAAGCCTGGTCCCAGAATCCTCCCTGGGTCCATCAGGCCTCTCTAGTGTCACTGTCCATGTTAGATAGCTCCAGGTCGGCATCAAGGTCACGATGCTCATGAGCCCGGGAACTTGCACTGTTAATCCTTCCTACATTCCTCAAATCCTGTCCAAACACAAGTTTAATTTTCTATCAATATTTGACGCCTAACACTCTTGACTAAAGCAGAAAATAGGCAGGCAAAAAGCTTGCTAAGAGGATTTTTTTATTATTATTATTGCAGTAACGTTGTATTATAACTCTATATAGCTTTCAGATGTACATTGTAACATATTTTGAATTCTATGTAGTGAGTTTTAAAATGTGTTCCCTTGGGCTTCCTATTAAAATCCGTTTCAAGTGCATGTTATTACTGACATTTTTAACTTTAAAAATTAGCTATATAGGTTCAGTGTATATCCCACTAATATTTGAGCTGAATTGGATTCAGAGCTGAATAACGTAGATACACTGAGTCTGTAAAAATCGTTCATCCTAAGTTTCTTGGACAGCTGCTTCAAAATTTAGGCCTGGTCCTAACAGTTCTCTAATGTGTAAGTTTTTTTTTCTTTCCCAACTCGAGAAATAAAGAATTCTGCTAAATGGAAATATAATTTTCTAACACTAATTACTAAAAGCAAAGGGCTACAATTTCTATGACTTTGCTCATGTTTAAAGTCTGTGTGGTGACACCCTGAAAGATTAATACTCTTCTGAAATAATTAGCAAATTAGCTATTTCCTTTTTCCCTTCTCTTGAGGTTAAAAAAAAGTCCAGCCTGATGAAGTTTCTTATTCCAGTGTAGGAAGGTGTGTGCTTGAGAGAACATCTTCCTGTTACACCAGTGGCTCTCAGGTTTTGAGGTGCATCTTCATCACCTGGGAGATGGGTTAAAATACACTTCTATAGATTCAAGAGGCTTAGGGAAGTGTTCAGATATCCAGATTTTTATTAAGTCCCCAGAAGATTGTAATGCACCCTAAGTTTAAGAACTAGTGCCTTATCTTCTTATATTATCCATGCCTTCCTCCTTGGCAAGGTAGGGAAGGGCAAGAGAGCATGGGGTTGCCACACTACATGGGTTCTCCAGGGCTGGGCTGGTGGACGATGACTGTCATCCGTGCCTGGAGGGGCACCAAAATTCGGGGAGAGGGCAGAACAGTGAGCTGAGTGGATAGCTCAAGATCATCAAGCTACAAGGAATTGCCCGACCTGTTGCCAACACCACAAAGGTCATGACTGGGAAGCCAGGAATCCGATGGGAAGCTGAGAAGCAGTAAGGAATTGTTGAAGCTAAACTACTGTGTGGACATTGAATCACAGGATACTAAATATCCACATGAAAAAGGGTGCCAAGTATTTATACCTGCCATTAAAATCAATAAAAAATTTCAGTTGTGTCCAAATATCTGGATATCTGGGTTGTTAGCCAAAGACTGATTATTGACTGAATTTTTCATTTTAATTGAGTCACTTTGAGATCGTGCAGCCTGAATTGCTCTTGAGGACACAATGAAGGAGAAATTCAAGGAAGAACCATCCTTATGGGTAGCCTTGGACTGCCCCATGAGCTCAGGCTGCAAACAGAACTTCAATGTCACCATAGTCATTGCAGGTTCACAGTGAAGGAATCCTTTCAGAGACTCTCTCTCTCTCTCTCTTTTTTTTTGGTGAGGAAGATTGGCCCTGAGCTAACATCTGTTGACAATCCTCCTCTTTTTTCTCGAGGAAGATTATCGTTGAGCTAACATCTGTGCCAATCTTCCTCTATTTTGTATGTGGGATGCTGCCACAGCATGGCTTGATGAACGGTGTGTGAGTTCATGCACAGGATCCAAACCCATGAACCCCGGGCTGCTGAAGCAGAGTGCTTGAAATTAACTACTATGCTACCAGGCCAGCCCCTTCAGAGTCTCTATTTTTAGATTCCATCATAATAAAACAGGGCTTTGAAGTTTTCCAAGACCTTTATCTCATAGTTTTTAATTAATGAGAATTGCTTTATCACAAGTATATAATCTTCTCAGGGCTGTAAAGTCCAGTTGGAGGCCAATTACATTTTAATCTGTCAAATGAAATTTCCTAATGAAATATCTGATCAATGAATATTTGTACTGTGTATACTTTACACTAATATGTGGTGACATAAATGCCTAGTCAGAGGCACATGTGTGCTTACATACATCAATACTGTTCAGGCTCTTCTGTCTTAGAGATTTGTAACCAATCTGCTTTCAATGTTTTCTGCATTTTTCAGGCAAAATCCCTTGTTCGGTTTAAATTTCTAAGATTTAAATTTATATCTAGATGCTAGTCACCAAACGGAAATGAGTTATCTACCGCTAAATATTTCACAGGCAGATTTTAGGGAGTTGCATGAGACCTAGCATTGCAAATCCACAGTGTGTCAATTTGCTGCTGTTTTTCAGTATATTAACTGCAGAATTGCAAAATAAAAGAGGTGAGAATTTCTTACCCCAATCCAGGACTCAAATGAGGCAGTTCAAAAAGTCCAGGAATTCTACTAGCTACTCAACTGAATCCAAACATTTCTCTCCTTAGTATACTACTTTTTGTGCAAGATTTTCTCTAACCCCAGGAGAGGAGAATTAAATAAATAATGAATAAACATGTGTTATTGAAGCGACTTTGACATTTCATCTCAGTTTACACGTTAATTAAGATAAGATTGTTCTAGGCCCTCAAAAGGCTTTTTTTTCCCTTTGAGCAACTAGACTGAAATATAGTATAAAAGTGTATGAACACTTTGTTAAAAGCACAGATTTAACCCTGCTGTTTTGCTCCTAATCATTATTAATTGCCTCCAGTGGTGGACATTAATTTCCCAATTGCAGCAACATGCATCTTGAGCTTGGGCATATCCTAATACATCAAATGGGACAGGTGATATAATTCAGTTGGTCACAGCTGGAAAGGAGACAGCCACCCACATGCAGGCAGTCTGTCAACCTTAGTTCCACTACAGACACCACCACAGCCTCCGAAACAACATTGTACATTTATCTCTGGGGATAACTTTACAAGAAGTATGACCGCTTGGTTCATCCTATTTAATCTATTATTGTCTTAGCAGCCACAAAAATGAAACAGTTGAAACTCAAAACTAAATTTGTTTCTAGTCATGGAAGGGGGAATAACAGAGACATATGGTCAGACTCACAGTGCAGATAAAGTGATAAGTGCTGGGTTCAGAGTGGATTACATTTTAAAAGAGATGTCATCGAAGGATTTAGAGTGAGCCGCTAATAATGTTTACCATGATGGGCCTTCAGGGTTCTGCCTTGCTCCGTGCACCTTTAGGAGATCTTGACAAGTTGCCTGCTGTACCTTGTGTTTATACACGACTGGCTCTTTGGAACAAAGTTATTAGCTTTGCCATCCTTGAAGATTAGCTCAAAGCTCCTTGGTGGTAACATCGAGAACAGAGGTAGGGTGGGGGTCAGAGTCCTCCACTGTGTGGCTGGGAGATGTGAGCTGGTGATGAGGCTGTGTGGAGTTGTGAGCCAACATCAAAGCTATGACTGGGACTTGATTCCCAAATTTTGTCTTGTGAGTCTGGCTGTCCCTGAGACAGGTACTTCTTCTTCCTGTATAGGCTTCATTCTAGGTTAGAGAAATGCAATCGAAACCACAATGAGATTTCACCTCACACCCATCAGGATGGCCACTATCAACAGTACAAAAACTAAGCGTTGGCAAAGAACACTTGAGCACTGTTGGTAGAAATGTAAACTGGTGCAGCTGCTATGAAAACACTATGATTGTCCCTCAAAAATTTAAGAATAGAACTACCATATGATCCATCAATTCCACTTCTAGGTATATCTTGAAAAGAATTGAAAGCAGAATCTTGAAGAGGTATTTGTACATCCATGTTCATAGCAGCATTATGCACAATAGCCAAGAGCTAGAAGCAACCTAAATATCCATCAACAATAAATGGATAAAGAAAATATGATGTATACATACAATGGAATACTATGCAGCCTTAAAAAAGAAGGAAATCCTGTCACATGCTACAAGATGGATGAACCCTGAAGACATTATGCTAAGTGAAATAAGCCAGTCACAAAAGGACAAATGCTGTATGATTTGGATATGAAGCACCTAAAGTAGTCAAAATCATAGAAACAGTACAAAGGGTGGGGGAAAAAGAGGGGAGTGGGAATTAGTGTTCAGTGAGTATAGAGTTTCAGTTTTGCAGCGTGAAAAATTTCTACAGATCTGTTGCACAACACTGTGGATACACTTCCCACTGAACAGTACACCTAAAAAATGGTTGAGATGGTAAATTTAGTGTTACGTGGTTTTTACTACAATAAAAAATGCATAGAGGTAGCTATATAAATAGGAAAGTCTAGAGGAATACCCTGTACAAGGTTAGCAGTATTAGAATTATGAATGACAATTTCTAGTTTTTCTCTTCTTGTATACTTATTTGTAATTTTTCTCTGTAGCGATATATATTGGAATTCTGTCCAGAAGTTAGTTTGTCATAGTAACGACATCTTATAAAAATACCCCACAGCCCATGAGTGTCTTGCCCCAGGACACAGAGAGTCAGTGTTGAGTCAGTCGCTCGCCAGCGAGGCCAACAAACATAAAGGGCTCCTCTCTGCTCCTCGTTCGTGGACACAGATGGTTTCATAGCAGGATTTGCTGGACCTTCATTACCCGCTGCCCAAAGTCAACTCCAGTAAAACCTCCCGGTGGGATGCAGCTCCTCCTGGACCTCCTTTTACCGTTTTTCGTCTTTCTTTTGCATCTGTCATATTCTGCCTTGTGTAATAGTTCTGGGTGGACCTGTTTTCTCTTTCTGATTAGATTATAAACTCTTTGAGAGAAGGATCCGTGTTGATGCACGTGTGTAGCCCCCAAACACAGTGCCTACTCACAGCGACTCTTGGAAGGATCACTGCTGAATGAATGACTGTGATGGAACGAGTGAGGGAGGGAATGAATGAATGACAGGGTCACTGAACTCTCAGTGAGCACATCAACAAATCAAGACAGCTACGGCAGAAGTTTCTCACGAGTTCTGAGTTGGTTCTTATTTTATCCCAAACAGCAATTCTCAAGACTTCTTTTTGATCACTCCAATTTTTATTCCTCGCACTAAGTAAAAATTACAATAGTATGAATTATAATTTTTATAACCGTGTCATCTCAGTTTCATATTTTAAATAGTATGAACGCATTTTTACCTCAGTAAAGGCAGATTTTCATTACATAAATTTGCTTTAGCGTGGATCTCAGACATTTTATACCAAGACAGAGCGCATGCATTACAAAATGGTCCTGTTCTATTGTAAGTCTCTAACCTGGTTTCTAGGGGAAAAGTTACAAGGGGGTCCTCTTTTATATATTAGAGATGCCTCTTTGTTTAAATAAACTTTTCATAAATCAAATTATAGTTTGGATGTCATGGGGTATCACTGTTCCAATGGAACTTTCTAGAAGGGTTGGGTTAAACAGCTTTGCAAAGCAAGTAACCAGACATCATTTGTACTGGTTGTAAATTTTGCTGTATCAGATTTTCTAAAAGTGTGGCGTGAAGTTTTATCTATCAGTTTTCCATTAGGTTAAAAAAAACCTAATGTACAAAGTATATTCACAGCCTCTGCAAGTAAGGTGTGCACAAGTCAAACCACCACAAAGAATCAGGATTTCGTAACACAAATCCCAGGCTTGCAGTGACTGTTACTCCTTCCTTGCTTTCACCTCCCCTGCTTTTCCAGAGGAGATTCTGGCAGGATCCAGGCCCTGGCACTGTTTTCTTCCAGGCTCTCCACCACGGTTGTTTATTGCTCTCTCATTCTGCTTTCTCTTGGAAGAATCTTAGCTCCCCTGGAAAGCCAGCCTCGAAAGCCTTTGTTAGCTCTAACGCAAGGGCCTGGCTTGGCTTGTGCACTAGACCCTCCCTGTGAGATTCGCCGTCCCTTGCCTGCCTGTGAGGAGGTCTGGCGCAGGATGCTTGGACTGTCTTCCACTCACATGGAGGTGAGATTCGCAGCCAGGCAGGCGATGAAGGGCTTCAGATGGCAGATACACCATGTGCCACCAGAGCCGCCTCAAACCTGAAGCTCCTCTGGGTTGCTGTCAGGGACTCATGCATGACATTTTTGTTATCTAGGCAGAAAGTGTGTTTGGGTTAAACTGCCAGTGCCACCATGTCACTGAGTCCTCTGCGGAGCCCGAGACAGGCGTCCTCTATCAGTGATAGCTGCAGCAGACTGCGCTCAGCTGCCTCTCCCAGCAGCCTGCTCCCTGCAGCCGTGGTGTTTACGGGGCATCCCAGGCGACCGCCAGCGCTGGGATTAGCATTCTCTCTGAGTTTGCAGGGAACAAAGACTGCTCCTAAAGACGCACGTGGAGGAAAAGCCTGACAAAATAGTCCAGAGACTTCAGAGACGCCTTTTGCAACAACGTGCAGCTACGCTGTTAATTAAAAGAGTTAAACTTGGAAACTAGACTTTGATGCAATATGTTGTTTCCATTCTTGGAAATACGTTCACGAGGAGCTAATAAATAATCCATGAATGCTAATCTTTTTAAGTCATTTCAAAGGGATGAAGTCAGCCTGGATAATTGTAAATGCAGTGGCTCAACCCCAACTCCATTAAAATGGAAAGGTGTGAACTGATTAGACAGTCAACTGCTTTTGATAGAAGTCTTAAATTCAAATGCCACGTCATTTGTTTTTAGCAAATGGAGTAATTACAATAATATTTTCTTCATATTTAAGGTCAGATCTCTTAAATTCTGCATGCCAGCACCTTATTTAAATGCAGCCGGAATAATTTTCCTCGCATTCATTAATTAAATGTGTATGTAGCTTAAAGGTAACATCCACCCTTATTTTCTCTGGAGGGGAAATAAATATAAATATTCCGGGTGTCTAGCTACAAGCTACAAAGGAGAGTTGTAACATTATTTAATTTCAGATATTATGAGTGAAACTGAAATTAACCTGATTTTCCACCCTAGTAACTCCGTTCTTGCTGGGGAAGTTAGCTTTTGTTTAAAGCAAAGGTGTTTTCCTATTACTGTAGGAATAGTGATCCTAATTTTTAAAAAAATTGAGGAAAGATTCATTTGGTGATAAAGTCAATACTTTTTAATATTCTTTCAGCATCACTGCCCAAAGCAAGTTTTGTAAATGTTTATCTCTTGTGGGAATTGTGATATAGTAACAAATATGTATTTTTCTAGGATTTTAGTAAAAACGTGAGACGCTTCTTATTTGGGAAAACTATGCAAGATTTTACTGTTTCAAGTGGCCTGGCATTTTAAATGAGCCAGAAAAAAAAAAAAAACCTCTGATTTTTTCTTACTATAAATTAAAAGGTTTTCTTCTGCCTCCTTCCTCCTGGCTGTCGGGGAGTTAAGCTCCGGAAGCAAGTCATTGTACAAAAGTTAAGTGATGGAGCCGGAAGCAGTCAATCCATTTATTTAGGACAGGCAAGTCTAGTTATAGCTGGACCCCAAACCTCCAGATGCACCACTCTTCTGTGCTGTCAAAATACTTCAACTTCCTGTGAGTGCACAGCTGTGTTTCTACTGTCAGGATTCTAGAAAAACAAAAGGATTAAGTGCAATTTGACAAAGCCAGGTAACACTGGTCAGATAGGGAGCCGTTGACTCAAGTGGGTTGGTCCCTGAGCAGAGTTCTAACCAGGTCTATCAGGATTGCTAGGGAGCACCTTCCAAAATACGTGTTTGCAGAGATTCTGATTCCAGGGTCCACAGGACCCAGGTGTCTGTCCTCTGGTGATTATGATGTGTAACTCTGAGGAGGAACCATTTACATTTTATTTTTCACCTGTTTATGTATTAAAAAAAATAGGGGAGCCGGCCTGGTTGCATAGTGGTTAAGGTCAGCATGCGCTGCTTTGGTGGCCTGGGTTCATGGGTTTGGATCCCAGGCACAGACATGCATCACTCATCAGCTCATCAGCCATGCTGTGGCGGCAACCCACATACAAAATAGAGGAAGATTGGTGACAGATGTTAGCTTAGGGCAAATCTTCCTCAGCAAAAAAAAAAAGAAGTGAGAGTGGCAATTTCAAAAAAGATTATTAGATTTTTTTTGCACACTAAGCTGACAATTACACATACATAGAAAAAGGAACACAGTGATAAACATCGAACTATTACACTACAAGGGGGTGGGGAGGTGGAGTGGGGTGGGGTGGGTGGGAATGAGCGTCTTTTGGAATATGGGCTATATATATAGGGGGATTTTTCATATTTTCCCTTATGTCCCTTTGATATTCTTTGAATCTTTTATAATAATATTGTATCCCTATATTGTTTTCTAAATATAAAAATGAATTTTTTTAAATATATAGAAGCAGAAACTTCAGGTTCTTAGGTAGAAATAAGGATGTTGTAATTATCCAATGATATAAACATATTTTTACAACTTTCATTCTGAAGACAAGTAAATAACTCCAATGTAACTAAATATTCTATCTACCTACGTGTGTGCGTACAGATACACGTAGGCATCTCACCAAGATGGCGGGAGGCAGCTGTATGGAACGGGCCACTTAACTATCCCTCATTTCATTGAAGGAAGAAACTCACAAAAGCTTCATAGATTCCAGGAGACAAATCTGCAAAACTTAGTAAATGTAGAAGAAATGATGCAGTGTCAAGATAAGGCATCTAATCTTAAAAGATTAGAAAAAAAGAGAGAGAGAGAGAAAAGGCAGCCAACAATTAAGTGCCTGCTGTCTGTCGCTGGGTTTCTCCTGGCTGCACCCTCCAACCTCACGCCTTCAGTAACAGGGCTTGCCTGTCGTGTTGAGAGATGGGAAAGTTTCAAAACGAAACATTCGTAATGTGTTGGTTTTCTCACATCACTTTGCAAGGAAGGGAGTAGAGCAGAGTCACACACATCCTGCTTGCCCGGGATAGTCCTAGTTGTCTCTTCTGTTCTACTTATTATTAACAGCATCCCCCGACCCCTTCACCCAGCATCTGAGTTTGGATGATAAGTTACATAGTCACCGTAGACTACAGCAAAGCCTGTGTCTTGCCAGGCCCAAGGAAGAGAGCTGGCCCATTCGTCCTTGTGCATAGCAGCTGTGGTCCATTCCCGGTCTTGCTGTCTCTGCACAATCACGGAAATGTCTTAGCCCTCTTATCTCAACTTGAGTCTCAGTCAGTCCTCCCCCATCCTTTCCATCCCTCCTTCCCACCCCTTTTGCCCAAGGCTAAGACCATCTTCCACTGGTCCCAGAATCTCACCCTGTTGACCGGCTCAAGGTCGAGGATGCTTCACACAATAGCTCAAGCTTCGAGTGGCTTCCTGGATGAAGGGGAGAGGAGAAATTGAGGTCTCCAGGGACCCCGTTATAATGTCTCTCACGTTAATCTAATTCCTATTGTGGAATGTAGCTAGGTGTGTGGAGAAGACATGCAACCCACCTTTGACACCAACACACCATGCAAATAAGCAGTAATGGGCTTGCGGTCTGTTAAAAGAAAAGAAAATACACGCCTGTGCACATCTCACACACACACATGCACACACACACAGGAAGACACGCTGTTAGAGTGATAAGTCCTTAAGGAAAATGAAAGCAGAATGGCCATCACTCCGGGGCTTCTCTAAGAGTCAGTAGCCACTGTAGGCAAGACCTCCAGCCCTGGATTCAGACACATCTGAGTTTGCAATGCAGCTCCGCCACTTACTAACGACTTAAATCTGTTTTATTATCTGTACAATGGGAATAATAAAAGCATCAAAGCATCACTTTGAAGTTTTGAAGATGAATGTGATAATAGAGGTAAAGTAACCACAGTAATTATTCAATAAATGTTAGCTGGCTTGTTATTTTTATAGATATACTATGACAATATCATGATAAAGGTACATTGTGACCTTAAAAGAATATATTCCTGGAGCGTAGTATATGCTGCATAAATGTTAACTGTTAGTATTATTACAATTGTTAGTTCAGCAGTGTAGCAATTTATCATGACAATGGCAGGAAATTGCCAATCTGGTTCTTGACAGTGGGTTTGCCAGCCTTTGCTGCCTCCGTGGTTTTCACTTGTGTAGGTGGGGGGCTGCCGGGTAGCAGGGTTATGTTAAATCTGGTGCTCCCGGCAGTGTCTCCAAGGCTCCCCATCCCAGCTGCAGATATAGGAGAGGCCCTGAAGTCAGTGCCTTCACAGCAGTTCTCCAGAATTCTCCTAGCCCAGCCTTCAGCATTTTCCAGCATGAATTCACGAGAGTTTCTGATCTAAAATGAGAGGAAAGGGAGGGAGTGGGGTAATTTAAAACTCAGAAGGTTTTCCCCACTGGACATTTTTACAGCATCATACTTAAGAGAGGCCCTTTCTGACAGCACTGTTCTGTTAGTTTCATAGTTTGGTGGCGTGTACACTAGTGTTTTTATACTGAAAAATGAAGCCTCTAAAATTAGATGGTGGCCGTAAATTTTTAATGGGTGCCTTGCACCATTTACACTCTCACTTTACCTCCTGGGCTCCTCAGCTGGGACAGCTCAAAGCTGCCAGGAACTCGCGGCTTGATGTGCTATCAGTTCTACTCGCTGAGGAGTGGCTGCCGCCAGCTCTGACCACCGGGCAGGCCAGCAGAC